>NC_037680.1:40967213-41135675 GCF_003255815.1 Theropithecus gelada
AAAAAAAAAAAAAAAAAAAAAAAAAAAAAAACACTAGCTAAGCGTGGTGGCGGGCGCCTGTAGTCCCAGCTACTCAGGAAGCTGAGGCTGAGGCAGGAGAATGGTGTGAACCTGGGAGGCGGAGCTTGCAGTGAGCCAAGATCGCACCACTGCACTCCAGCCTGGGTGACAGAGTGAGACTCTGTCTCAAAAACAACAACAACAACAACAAAAAACACTTACTAGATGACTAGCTGCTTACGTGTGTGTGACAGGTCATCCCTTCAGAACACTGGAAAACTAAGTTTCTAAATTGTCAGAGAAAATGATGAAGAGCAAAATTTGGCATTTTGTGACTATTATCAAAAAGGCAACCGTCTTTGAAAAATGAGGCTTACCGATACTTTTCATACTCAGCAGACTGAACAAGATAGCACACTGCATACTTAAGACAGGTGGAATCTCATGTTTCTGTAATCCTTTGCAGGTGCTCACATTGACTGTGCTTTATCTTACTTCCTAGTTATTTCAGACACTGATTCCAAATTTAACTTCAGCCTATTCTTTTTTCTCATTAATTATTATAAATGACTTTGTCACTCACTAACCTTGTCACCTGAGCCTTAATTTTCTTCAGCTGCAAAATGAGGATAAAAAACTATGACCAACACTTTCAGAACTGCTGTGAGGATCAAAGGAAATTAAGTTTGTAGAAGGCCTGGAAGAGCCCAAGGCAGACACTAACAAAACACTCCTTAAACTCCCACTTCAGAGAATTGGTCTTTTATCTCCAAAAACGAAACTTTAACATTACAAGATGTTTTCAACACAACAGAGTCAACAATATAATATTACAGAATAGCACTACATATTATTCAGAATTTTGTTCGATAATTGGATAGAACAAGAGTAAATGTCACTTAAGGTATTTTCATATCAATATTTCAATTAGGAAAAACAAAAATAACTATTATTGTGGTTATTAATAATATTCATGTGAGCACCCATTATGTGCCAGGCACTGAGCTAGTTTTCACTTAATGCTCACAACTCTATAAGGTACTAGCAATTTTCTTTTTTTTTTTTTTTTTTTTTGAGACGGAGTCTTGCTCTGTGCCCCAGGCTGGAGTGCAGTGGCGCGATCTCGGCTCACGGCAAGCTCTGCCCCCTGGGTTCACGCCATTCTCCTGCCTCAGCCTCCCGAGCAGCTGGGACTACAGGCGCCTGCCACCTCGCCCGGCTAATTTTCTTGTATTTTTAGTAGAGACGGAGTTTCACCATGTTAGCCAGGATGGTCTCGATCTCCTAACCTCGTGATCCACCCGCCTCGGCCTCCCAAAGTGCTGGGATTACAGGCTTGAGTCACCGCGCGGCCGGTACTAGCTATTGAATAGATGAGGAAATTAAGGCCAGAAGAGCAGGCAGCTAAGAAATGGTCTCGGGTTTAAGCACATACTGCAAAAGAACTTGTTCAAGTTCACAAAGTCCATAGCCACTAAGCCAGGGAGAATTCCACTCCACAACATGTGTTTCCACATTTTATTATTAAATACAAAGCTTGATACAACATTAGCATAAAATGTCACATTCATACAGTCATTGTTTCTGACGTTCCCAAGCATTTGTTTGTTTTATTAACCTGCTTTATAAATATGTATTGAAGACCTTACTATGTGTAAAGTGCCGTGCTGTTTATTATGGAGAATTCAAAGTTAATCAACTCATGATTCCTGTTTACCAAAAGAGCTGATGAAGGGTGACACATAAACCACCAGTTATTATAGTATACAAGGTGGAATCTGGGCAGAAGCAGCAGCTATTAGATCGGTGCAAAAGTAATTGCGGTTTTTATTATTGAACGTAATGGCAACAACCGCAATTACATTTGCACCAACCTAATACAAAAGTATCATCCAACCTCTAGGTTTCAAGTCCAACCTTCAAATCTCTTCTCCCACTCGGCTTCAACAAAGCTCCCAAAAGCATGTTCTGTATTTCCACCTCTTTGTTCATAATATTCATCAGTTCATTAAGCCCCACAATGAAGGCCCAAGGCCAGCCACACCTCTTCTGAAAATTTGACTTCTGTGCATCTTTCAAGGATCTCTCCTTTTTATAGTACAAGTTACCTCAGAATTGAGAGGTGGGGAAGGAAGGAAAGATGACAAACACATATCAATTGCCCATGAAGTGTTAAGCACTTTGCATATGTTATTTCATTTTATTCTAACAGCCCTGCAAAGTAGGTATTATTTCATCTCATTTTACAGATTGAAACCCTACCTGTCCTTTCAATACTACCACTTTATTCTTTATCATACACCAGTTTATTCAAACTTCAGCTACTGTCTTCAATGTGAATGCATTCTATATTATTTAGAAGGGAGGTTCCTTGAGGGCAGTGGCATGCCTAACTTCTCTCTGACCATCTCAGTGTCTATCTACCCCCAGTGGCTTTATACAGAGAGAAAAAAAAAGCAATAAGGTAGATGCCTTTTGAATATCAAGTCTCACAAATACTTTTTTAATCCAACCCATCTCCTGCCTCATACAAAATACAACTTGCACTGTCCTTTCATCTTTCCCTGTATCTCACACTACTGTGCTGTGTCCCCTTGGGATAACTCATTGCCTAGCTAGGTTCATCATCTCCCTCAAAGACATAGATCAAAATTTATTCCAAGAAGTCATCCCTCCATATAAATTATATCATTCCTTGTTTTGTAATTTTTTTTTAAGGACTTAAACTTTTCCATTTCTCCTGTCTTGCCTGATACTTACTAATGCATTGTTTTGATAACTTATAAATCCTTCAACAGGCCAACATTTTCTACTCAACACAAATATAATCCTTAAGGTTAGGGCCGAGTCTCTTATTTCCTCTGCTTCTCCCAGAATGCCTAGCAGAGTGTTCTTTGTACACAGTAGGCATTATGTTCACATACAATCAATGTGGAAAGACTAGTCACTCGGGTTACATAGTAGACAAGCCTCCTTTCTCATCCCAACAATTGTTAGCCTTATGATTTTTTTCTGAACAAAAGCACAAAGTCTCCTTTACAGGAAAATTTAGATATTCTTTCACTATCTGACACAGTTCTATTAGTGACCACTAGTGTGAATACTAAATCTAAATGTTGTTCTGAGAACACTAGTCTCAGAAAATTCTTAACACAGATTGTTGCAGCAATAAATATGTAGCCTAGATCTTCAGAGGTAAATTCAGAAACTCTGGTTTTACCAGCTCATCATACCCTACTATGAATTTTCACTTCCTTAAGTAAATGACATAGAGTCAGCCTTCACATTTGATGAGCTGATCTGATCCACCACTAGCCAACTTTTCCCCTCCACTCTAACAGTGAAGTAACCAAAGTGAGAGGAAAAATTATCTTTTTTTTTTTTTTTTTAAGATGGAGTGTCACACGGTCACCCAGTCTGGAGTGCAGTGGTGTGATCTCGGCTCACTGCAACCTCTGCCTCCTGGGCTCAAGCGATTCTCCTGCCTCAGCCTCCCGAGTAAATGGGACTACAGGTGTGCACCACCACGCCCAGCTAATTTTTGTATTTTTAGTAGAGATGGGGTTCACCATGTTGGTCAGGATGGTCTCGATCTTTTGACCTCCTGATGTGCCCACCTCAGCCTCCCAAACTGCTGCGATTACAGATTTGAGTCACCATGCCCCGACAGAACAATTACCTTAAATTTAAGAAACATTAGACAGAAACTGAAATACAGAATAAAACCAAAACAGCAGAAAAGAATAAATAAAATAAAATATAAGAATTTTTTTGTAGTCAAAACTTATTGACCATTAGGCGTGGTGGCTCATGCCTGTAATCCCAGCCATTTGGGAGGCTGAGACAGGAGGATGGCTTGAGGTCAAGGAATTTGAGATCAGCCTGGACAATAGAGCAAGACCCTATCTCTACAAAAAATTTAAAAAATATGTCCAGGTGTGGCGGTGAGCACCTGTAGTTCCATCTACTTAAGAGGCTGAGGCAGGAGGATTGCTTGAGCCCAGGAGTTTGAGGCTGCACTCCACTGATCTCCAGTCTGGGCAACAGAGTGACACCCTGTCTCAAAATGAAGAGAAAAAAAAACTTAGTGAAAGTCACATAGTTCCCCAGAGAAACAGTCAACAGTAAGACACTTCCTAGCAAAATTACTGAAACCTTTTGAACAGCAAGGCGAAAGTTTTCTAGTAGCTTATTTTAAGGGGGGAATCAGTCTGTTGTAAAATTTCTCCACAGCAACATTCAACAGTCAGATTCAGTGGACACCACTGCCCTTTAGATACTCCACTGGAAGCAGTAATGTGTGTGAAATCCTTGAAAAAAGAAAATACAAATGAGATTTTAAAATTCAGTCAAGCTCATTAATTATAAAGGCAACAGACAATGTTCAAAATTTTGAACATATTACAAATATATAAAGTCTTGTTTTCATGGGATCTCCCTGAGGAATTTACTAGAAGATAAATTTTAGTCATCCAGGTGATTATAAAAACCAGAGTGAAATAACTGAAATAAACACTGAAATCAATCATGGTACTAAATTCCAATCATGTATGTGATTATGTTGCTATAGTAAAACATAAGTAATATGAGCCATGACAATATAAGAATTGCTATGAAATTTCAATATGAAAATATGAATAAAAAAACTTTTCAAAAAGATGAAAGCTGAAGGAGCAAGGACAAGGTATGTAGCATACACTATATAAGCTGACTGCTTTGCTAACTAAGATCAAAAGATATTTTAAACTGATAAATCTTAGGAGAATTTTAAGTAATTTATTTTATAATGCTAAAATCAGCTGGTAGAAAAGGGAGAATGAAGAGGAAACATATTAGTTTTATTATTACTCTGCAGAAAGGAATAATAGATCATTTTTAAGGAAATAAGAGGATCAAGAACTTTCCTACACTTACGCTTATAACAGAAATATAAACTTTTCTAATAAAAAGAAAGCAAACACAAAGCTAAGAAAGCAGAACATCTTGTTAATTTTTTTCAAAAATCTACAAATTGGAAAACAAAATAACAGTACTAATGCCACACTTTTATGTTATCTCAGAGATGTTGCAGAGCTAAACTCACGTATTGAAAGAAAAACTTTCAGTTGAATCATAAAACAGATTCTGCTCTATTCTATGGGAAAGAGAACCCCCTATAACCAAGTGTTTCATCAAGTTGCCTATTCAAAAGAACAGGCAAAAGCACACAGGACAAATAAAAATACAAAGGAAGGAAGGAGCAAGGAAGAAAACACTATAATGCTGAATGGTGTAATTCACAATAAAAATAAAACGATTATGAATGTCTAGGTGTCATATAGTACACATTTGTAAAGCAAACTCTAAAATAGGTATAAAGATAATCAGATGGAAATACACTATTAATTGACTATCATCCAACATTCTCAAAGCCTGAATAACAAGAGAATTAAAAAGTAGATATAAATATAAAATACATAAATAGGGTAACATAATAACATAGAGTTCATTGCCATATATTTAAGGTGAAATCAGAGAATATCCCTTCTCTTTAAGAAACTGGTTTAAAAAAAAAACTTGATCACATTTGACATCAAAGATAAAACCCCAGTAAATTCTGGAATACAGATAATAGTTTCTAATCACAACACAGTAAAAGGAAAAATCACTAATAAATCTTGGGTTAAGAAGCTCCTAGCATCTGAAAATTTTAAGAATCTTCAAATAACTGTTCTGGCAAGGAAAGCAATGAAAATTGCAAGTGTAAAATGTCTATGTAATAATAATAAATATAATAAACACCATATATAATATCTCATACTGCTAAAACAATTCTCAGACTCTAATTCATGAGCTTAAATACATGTATAGTAAACAAAAATAAATTTATTAACATCCCAAAATTTTAAAAAATCATTAAATTAAACCTGAGGAAATCAGAAGGTATAAATTAATAAATATAAAAGTAGAAATTAAAACTTGAAAAAAAGGTAAAATAATAAAACTAATAAGTCCTGAATCTTGTCTTTGGGGAAAACAATAAAATAGATAAAGAGTGAAACAAGTCTAGGGGGGGAAAAGGGAGAAAGTATCAATATACAAAATAAGAAATAATACCAGAGAAATGATAAGAATCATAAGAGACTACTTCCTCCAATTTTATGCAAATAAAACATAATGAAATAGACTATTCTCTGGACAATATAATTTATACAAATTGACTCCATAAAATTCAAAGAAACTAATTGCCATAGAAGAAAGACAGTTGTCAAAGAGTATCAGGGGAACCCACCCCCAATATTTCAATGTAGGTTCTTTCTATTTTTCATAAGTGTCAGCCAGCTGAGAAATAAAGAGAAAGAGTACAAAGAGAAGAATTTTAAAGCTGGGCCTCTGGGGGTGACATCACATATTGGTAGGACCATGATGCCCACCTGAGCCACAAAACCAGCAGGATTTTATTAAGGATTTCAAAAGGGGAGGGGGTGTAAGAACAGGGATTAGGTCACAAAAATCACACGCTTCAAAGGGCAAAAAGGAGAACAAAGATTACATGCTTCTGAGGCCAATAAAGATCACAAGGCAAAGGGCAAAGCAAAGGTCACAAGGCAGAGGGCAAAATCAAAAACTCTTGATAAGGGTCTATGTTCAGTTGTGCACGTATTGCCTTGATAAACATCTTAAACAACAAAAAACAGGGTTCGAGAGCAGAGAACTGGTCTGACCTCAAATTTACAACAGTGGGGTTTTCCCCCATCCTAATAAGCCTAAGAGTACTGCAGGAAACCAGGGCATATTTCAGTCCATATCTCAACCACATAGGACAGACACTCCCAGAGCGGCCGTTTATAGACCTTCCCCCAGGAATGCATTCCTTTCCCACGGTCTTAATTATTAATATTCCTTGCTAGGAAAAGAATTCAGCGATATCTTCCCTACTTGTACATCATATAGGCTCTCTGCAAGAAGAAAAATATGGCTCTATTCTGCCCAACCCCGCAGGCAGTCAGACCTTATAGTTGTCTTCCCTTGTTCCCTAAAATTGCTGTTATTCTGTTCTTTGTCAAGGTGCACTGATTTCATACTGTTCAAACACACGTTTTACAATCAATTTGTACAGTTAACACAATCATCACAGTGGTCCTGAGGTGATGTACATCCTCAGCTTATGAAGACAACAGGATTAAGAGATTAAAACAAAGACAGGTGTAAGAAATTATGAAAGTATCATTAGGGAAGTGATAAATGTCCGTGAAATCTTCACAATTTATGTCCCTCTGCTGTGGCTCCAGCCGGTCCCTCCATTCAGGGTCCCTGACTTCCCACAACAAAACAGATACTCCCAAAAACTGTGGCCAAATCCTAGATGCTTTGATTTACAAAAAAAATTCTATGTAACCTTTAAGGAACAGATCATTTCAGTGCTAGTAAAACTATTTCAAAGTTAAGAAAATGTACAATTGTAGCCAAGAAAGGCAGACAAACAAGATCAATGAGGGGGGTCTTCATATACCTTGTGTACCTAATTGATATGGTTTGGCTCTATGTCCCCACACAACACTCATGTTGAATTGTAATACCCAATGGTTGGGGAGGGACCTGGTATGAAGTGGGTGGATTTCCCCCTTGCTGTTCTTGTGATAGCGAGT
This sequence comes from Theropithecus gelada, assembly GCF_003255815.1. Classification (NCBI taxonomy): domain Eukaryota; kingdom Metazoa; phylum Chordata; class Mammalia; order Primates; family Cercopithecidae; genus Theropithecus; species Theropithecus gelada. Next base: position 40,974,842 of record NC_037680.1, read on the forward strand.
TCTCATGAGATCTGGTTGTTTGAAAGTGTGTAGCACTTCCCCTTCAGCTCTCTCTCTCTTGCCATCATGTGAAGACGTGCTTGCCTCCCCTTCACCCTTCTGCCATGATTGTAAGTTTCCTGAAGCCTCCTCAGCCACGCCTCCTGTACAGCCAGTGGAACTGTGAGTCAATTAAATCTCTTTTCTTTATAAATTACCCAGTCTCTGGTAGTTCTTTATAGCAGTGTGAGAATGGACTAATACACTAATATATAATGAAACTGTAGTTAGTCAATTTTTAAAAAAGTGCTGACAGACGTATGCGTGTTTGTGTGTACATGTATGCAACAGATGCCACTGAAAATCAATAAGGAATAAGACTTTCTAAAAAGACTATACCCATCTGAGTAAATAAAATATACATTTTTTTTTACCTAACACCATACTCTAAAATAGACTGTAACATTAGACAACTAAAAAGAAATTCTAAAACATTAATTCGTTTATAAATATGTTAGAAGAAATAACTCAAGAATGTTTTAATGGCCGGGCATGGTGGCTCACGCCTGTAATCCCAGCACTTTTGGAGGCCGAGGTGGGTGGATCACGAGGTCAGGAGTTTGAGACTAGCTTGACCAACATGGTGAAAGCCCATCTCTACTGAAAATACAAAAATGAGCTGGGCTTAGTGGTGTGTGCCTGTGATTCCAGCTACCCAGGAGACTGAGGCAGGAGAATTGGTTGAACCTGGGAGGCGGAGGTTGTAGTGAGCCAAGATCATGCCACTGCACTCCATCCAGCCTGGGCAACAGAACAAGACTCTGTCAAAAAAAAAAAAAAAAAAAAAAGAACGCTTTAATAATCTTGTAATATAAAAAGTCTTCCAAGGTAAGACCTAAAAGGAATTATAAAAACAATTTTGACTCATAAATATTTTAATGCTATAGAAGACTCCACAAATAAAATTCAAATACAAAATACATATTGAGTAAGTATATATGCAATATATTTAAGAATGAACTAATAATCCAAAAACATAAAATACATAAAACATTCTTTAAAAATGAAAAGTTTTAAAAAACCCAAAAGGAAAATGAACAAAACACAGCTATGAAAAGACAATTCACACACACACACACACACACACACACACACACAAAACATACCACTGAACATAAACACTTAAAAAGATAATCTCATCAGTAATAAGAGAAACATACATTAACATAAGGCATCTTCATGAGTTGGACAAAAATGTAAATGACTAATAAAGCCAAAGGCTGGTACAAGTGCCAAGTGAGAGAGTGGTATTCTCTAATACTGAAAAAAAGCATATACATGGGAACAGATGTTATGGAAGGAAATTTGGCAGCATCTGTAAAAACCTTGAGAAGCCATGCCCTTGACATAGGCACTCCTTTTCTGGTTCTCTATAAAGTAAGGAGCATAAGGGATTAGAAAAGTATCTGGAAGAGTTCACTGCATCACTGTTTACAAGAGAAAATGTGGAAACACCATATATACCGGAAATGGTCACATATGAATAAAACGTAATATATTCAGACTACGGAATATTCGGGAGGAATTAAGAGAAATAAAGTATGGACTAACAAAGAAAATTGTTAAAACACAGTGTCCAATTTAAAAAAACCAAGTTATACAATATTACTTAGTATGACCCCATTTGTGTAAAAACAATAAAATATCCTATACTTCTATATATATAGTAAATCCTTACTTAACATTGTCAATCAGTTCTTAGAAGCTGTGACTTTAAGCCAAACAACATGTAAGGAAACCAGTTTTACCATAGGCTAAATGATAAAATATATAAGTTAAGTTCCTATGGCACATTTCTGGTCAAAAAAAATCACCAAACTTCTAAATAAAGACCCAAAACACTTCTGATAGTAAACACTGAAATAAATGTGAGCTATATATACATTTAAGAAAGACGAGTAAAAACAAGTGAGATAACGATTTCATGATTTATCTGCTTATTCCAGTTCAGGATCACAGGTGACCAGAGCTGATCCTGGCAGCTCAGGGCTCAAGGTGGGAACCTACCCTGGCCAGTACCTCATTTTATTCCAGGGCACACTTGCACACGCGCGCGCGCACACACACACACACACTTACTCACACTGAGACCATTTAGACATGACAATGAACCTGACCTGCACATCTTTGGGAAGTGGGAGGAAACAAGTCTCTGGAGAGGACCCACACAGACATACAGAGAAAGTGCACACTTCACACAGACAGTGGACTGATCCTGGAATAGATTTTTTTCTCCTCAACCGTGTTAGAAAAAATGATGTTGAAGAAAACGACCTTATTGGAGGACCAGCTATACACATGAGCATAGGTAAGCCCATAGAAAAAGATCTCCATGAATCTATGCCAAATTTGTAACAATCTTGATCTCTAGGAAGGAAAATAAGAGAACACAAGAGATCATAAAGTGGTTATTTTTAATGTATCTATTTTCATTCTTACAATTTTTATAATTCATTTACTATCAGTGGAAAAATTAAATTTTTAAAAGCTATCAGATTACTCAAGTTAAAGAGCAAGTACTTAATAGAGTGCCATGAGCTCTGACTACACAAATATCTAGATAAACTTCTTAAGAATTCTTACTATATTCTTTACTTCTGATCAGTTATTTCTAGTAGCATTCTATGACACTTTTTTTTTTTTTTTTTGAGACAGTCTTGCTCTGTTGTCCAGGCTGGAATGCAGTGGTGTGATCTTGGCTCACTGCAACCTCTACCTCCCAGATTCAAATGATTCTCCTGCCTCAGCCTCCCAACTAGCTGGGATCACAGGTGCCCAACCACACCAGGCTAATTTTTGCAATTTTAGTAGAGACAGGGTTTCACCATGTTAGCCTGGCTGGTCTCGAACTCCTGACCTCAGGTGATCTGCCCGCCTTAGCTTCCCAAAGTGCTGTGATCACAGGCATGAGCCACCATGCCCAGCGTTATGTTACATTTCTTTAAAGTGTATTCTAGTCTGGGCGCAGTGGCTCACGCCTGTAATCCCAGCACTTTGGGAGGCCGAGGCGGGTGGATCACTTGAGGTCAGGAGTTCGAGACCAGCCTGGCCAACGTGGTGAAACCCCATCTTCTACTAAAAATACAAAATTAGCCAGGTGTGGTGGTGTGTGCCTGTAATCCCAATTACTAGGGAGGCTGAGGCAGGAGAGTTGCTTGAATCCAGGAAGTGGAGGTTGCAGTAAGCCAAGATTGTGACACTGCACTCCAGCGTGGGCGACAGAACAAGACTCCATCTCAGGAAGAAAAAAAAAAGTATATTCTCTTTAGAAAGTATGCATCACTTACACAATCAGAAAATATTAGAACTGTCAATGAAGTCACCTTTTGTAACTGAGCACCCAGGAATACTTACTAAACTTTTCCAATGAAATGTATATTTAACATGCTTTGAAAACTCCCAGTGACAGAAAGGTAATAATCATCCTGTGTTGGATATCTTTATTTCCCTCTACCCATTGGGCTCCTGCACACAGCAGGCTGTTCTATTAGTGAAGTGAAAACATGTGCTAGTTGTTAGGATGATACTTTCTTCTATGGATCTACTACCAGTGCCTCTTCCTTCAAACAAGTGAAACAATCTCTACTTTAGTGAAACAGGAAACACATTCCATTTCCACTATCCCATATACAAAGCACCCATACTTATGTTTTCTACCTTCCTTCTCTTCAATTAAATTAGGAAATTTTCCCTTCTTTCTTTTAGGGGGTGCCCCTCTAACTGTGCTTGGTCTTTGTAGGAGGCTGAATAATTCCCCCATCACCCCATGTCAATGTCCTAATTCCTGGAAGCTGTGAATATGTAATCTTATATCGTAAAAGGGATTTTGCACATGTGATTATGTTAATGGTCCTGATCAGAGAAGATTACCCTGAATATACAGGGGGTTCCAACCTAGTCGCAACAGTCCTTAAAAGAGAGAGAAAGAGGAGGGTCAGAATGAGAGAAGGCAATATTTCAGTGAATACAGAGAGAGAAAAAGAAAGGCAAAAACCAAACCAGGAGTCAAAGTGATTCAGGACCAAGAGCCAACAAATGCAGGCAGCTTCTAGATGCTGGAAAAGAGAAGAAAACGGATCTCCACACCTGCCCTGCCACCCAAACCCACCAGAACAAATGAAGCCCCGCTGCGACCTGGATTTCAGCCCAGTGAACTGGCCTCAAATTTCTGTCCTCCAAAACTCTAAGATAAATATGTGTTGTTTTAAGTCACCAAATTTGTTGCATTTTGTTACAGCAGCAAGAGGGAAATAATATATCCCTATTTCCTTCCCAGCCTCTTAGAAGTTCTATATTATGATCTCTTCTCTTTCCTGGATAGTCAACTTTTCTCAACTAGATTTCTCTCACTGGCTTTTACACTTATTCAAGCCCCTTGATTTAAAGACAAAAGATACTAAAACTTCCCTCCAGCTAAATTATCTCCCTTTTACCAATAAACCTCTCAATCTAAGGCCTCTACTGTAAAGGTAATCTTAATCCAACTCTTTCACCAATGATCTCCTCAAAGCTAAGTAAAATGAGCATCTTTTATTCTTCATTCTATTTGTCTTTCAGCGTCATACTGGCATTCTTGACCGGCCTCTCTCTGTTGACTCTCTTTTGTCCAGCTTATTCAGACCCAAGACTTTAATTAACAATTTATAGAAAGAGGTTCCCAAATTTTTATCTTCTGCCCAGATATCCCTGCACAACAATACACTCATATGTTTCATTGGCTATTTGATATCCCCATTTGGATGACTCACATGCAATTCAAACTCAAAAAGTCTAAGCCAAACTGATGGTGTCACTATTTGCCACCCAAACCTAGTCCTCCTCCATCCAGTGTTTCTAGTTCAGTGAATGGCCACCACACACATCAAGTTACATAAACCAGGGAGTCATTTTTGACATTTCCCTCTATTCACATCCCATATCCTATCCATTGTACCACAAAGTTCTGCTAATTTTACTTGCCAAGCATCTCCCAAACCGATCCATTTATTTTCAGCTTTTTTTTTTTTTTTTGAGAAGGAGTCTCACTCTGTTGCCCAGGCTGGATTGCAATGATGCAATCTTGGCTCACTCCAGCCTCCGCCTCCCAGGTTCAAGCAGTTCTCTGCCTCAGCCTCCCAAGTAGCTGGGATTATAGGCGCCTGCCACCACACCCAGCTGATTTTCATATTTTTAGTAGAGACAGAGTTTCACCATCTTGACCAGGCTGGTCCTGAACTCCTGACTGTGTGATCCACCCACCTTAGCCTCCCAAAGTGCTGGGATTACAGGCATGAGCCATCACGCCCGGCCCATTTTCAGCTCTTATAATTCACTCTCTAGGAATGCAGTGGAACCCTCAGGTCTCCATAACCTAATATCTCCCCTGGCCTCCACACTGCCATGGAAATAGCTAACAGGAGAACACAGAAGTTAGTATGGTGGTAGAAACACTTTCCTCTTTAGAGTTTCCCTATGATTGTCTTGAGTCCCTCAACACAAATGTTTCTTTATGCCCTCCCCCTTCCCCATTTATGTCAATCACCACAGGCTGAGAACGCCCAGGTCATCCATTCTCAGGCCCCAGACTCTCTACTGAAGGGTAGTCCATTGGCTTATTTTACTTCGCCATCCACACCTCCCCAGCTACTAAAACTCTTTTACTATGCTTCTGAATCTCACAGTTAATCAGGAACAAAATCTCACAAAATTCAACCTCTTCTCTCAACTTTCCCTTCATTCTAACTTAACCCTGTTTATCACTAAATATCACTGTTCTCCCTATGGCCCTCTTAACATTAAAACCATTTCCAAACAAAGAAAACTGGAGATAATTTGTCACTAGCAGAATAGCACTAAAATAAACATTAAAGAGAAATATTCAGGTAGAAGAAAATTGACCTCAGAGAAAGAAAAAAAAAAAGGAGAGTAAAAGGTAGAGAATCAACAGTTGTGAAAAGAAGTTAGCGGGGAGGTAGAGCAGTGAAAAACGTAAACATACTGCTAATTCAAAGTGAATATTGAGTGGACATATTAATGTCTTGTGAAGTAGAAGATCCATGTAGAATTAAAATACATGACAATATTAACATTAACGGTGGAAAGTAAATGAACAGATTTAAGTAGTGTTAACAATATCATTTAAAGGAATCAAGGATGCACGTTACAATATCTAGAGTAGCCACCAAAAAAACCAGTAAAATAGAGTATTACCACAAGGTAATAGAGTAAAATCATAAAATAATTTTTAAATACTTGATTAGTCAAAAAAAGGCAAGAAAGAAAAAATGTGGAACATAAAACTGGTGGGACTAATAGTAAAAGAATATAAGATAAAACATTTGAAATTATAAAACATCATACTCATTCTTACATTAAAATAGAAATCATTTCTTCATAGATTTTCTGATTGTAAACACTGTGGAAAAGTTCGTGAAAGACTTTTCTTACTTGAGGGAGTCTCCTTTGCTGGTGCTGAAAATACTTATTTCGTCTTCTTGACACAATTAGGTGACCTCATATGCACTTAGTTAGGCATTATAATAAAATTCTATATTACTATGCAAAATTTAGAATGCATTGCCTTTTCTTTTTTTTTTTTTTTTTATTTTTTTTTTTGGAGACAGAGTCTTGCTCTGTCACCCAGGCTGGAGTGCAGTGGCTCGATCTCGGCTCACTGCAACTTCTACCCCTCAGGTTCAAGCAATTCTCCTGCCTCAGTCTTCCAAGTAGCAGGGACTACAGGCCTCCACCACGAGCCTGGTTGTTATTATTATTATTATTATTACTATTATTACTATTTGTATTTTAGTAGAGACAGGGTTTCACCATGTTAGCTAGGCTGGTCTTGAACTCCTAAGTTCAGGTAATCCACCTGCCTCGGCCTCCCAAAGTGTTAGGATTAAAGGCATGAGCCACCGCACCTGGCCAGCATTGCATTTAATTCAATTTATTGGCTACAGTTTAACCCAATTTCAATTTCTATCCTATATTTATTTTAAATGAAAATTTGTATTCAGCCCAATAAAATTCAGTTTTATCTCCTTATCTGTAAAATGAGGTTTTTAAACGAAATTATCTTTAAGTTCTTTTCCATTTATAAGAAGAAAAAAACCATTAATATACACTTGAAAACAGATTCATTTCCTGAACAAAACTAAAATATTTAAATATTTAGGAGATGGGTGGCTAAGAATAAGTTCCTACAATGTAAAAAAAAAAAAAAAAAAAAAAATGACGACAACAACAACAAAAAAACTTTTCAGGAGGCTTAAGCACTGTTCTCCTAAATATTATCACCATTGCAAAACTACAAAGGAATATATTGACTTGCCACAAATCAATGTCATTCTACTGACTGAAGACACAAAATTTATGGCTGATCTTCCCCAAATAGTATAAATCACACATAACAAACCGCCATACAATGTCTTGTTCTACTCTTTCTTATATTTATCAAGAAACTGCTAGTACCTTTATAAAAGTTACACATTTCCTTACAAGGAATTCTCCAATTTAAAGATGGAATTGTTCAGTATCTTTGCTTTCATTAGTGGAAAAGAACTAGAAGAGAGAATGCACTTGGGGTTGTTTTTTATCTTTTTGTTTTTGTTTTTGTGGTTTTTTTGAGATGGAGTCTCACTCTGTTACCCAGGCTAGAGTGCAGTGGTGTGGTCTTGGCTCACTACAACCTCCTCCTTTTGGGTTCAAGTGATTCTCCTGCCTCAGCCCCTTGAGTAGCCAGTATTACAGGTGCATACCACCATGCCTGACTTGTGTGTGTGTGTGTGTGTGTGTGTGTGTGTGTGTGTGTGTGTGTTTAGTAGAGATGGGGTTTTGCCATGTTGGCCAGGCTGGTCTCGAACTCCCGACCTCAGGTGATCTGCCCACCTTGGACTCCCAACGTGCTGGGATTACAGGCGTGAACCATCGCACCTGGCCACGCATTTTGAAATAAATCTCAACACTCAGCACACTTACTACCATCAATCCCAAGTAACAAGTTGGTTTATTTTCAAATAATGTTCAAGACAAAACAAGATAATGGTACAAACAACTTCATTTAAATGCACAACGTTTTCAGTTACAAGCAGTATTATATTTGATTTTCATTTTTCTTTATATAAACTTCTGACAGGAAATAGACTGAAAGCTGAATAACTATTTCCCAAATATCTGACAGTACTCCTGTGTCATTAGCAAGTGTTTATCACTATTTGTGGAAACCCATACTTGAAATTTGCTAAGAAAAGTAGATTTTAAGGATTCTGACCATACCAAAAAAATGGTAAGTATATAATGGGATTAGCTTAATCATGTCACAATATATACATATATCAAAATATTACATTGTATGCCTTAAATATATGAAATTTCTATTTGTCAATTATACCTCAACAAAGCTGGAAAAAATAAATATTAAGAAGTGATCATATAGATAATATAAAAACCTGTAAAGTCAATATAGTCAACAAAGCACAGTTTTGGTCACCAGTCAGCTCCTTTTAAAAACAAAAACAAAACAACCTCCAAATTTATTTTCTCAATGTAAAACATTACAATGCAGCATGACCACAATGCATCCAGTCACTTAGTCAACCGTATTTACTGGGCACAGATTATAAGTGAAGTACTGTTAGACCTTAGTAGATCACAGATGAGTGTGACATAGATTATGCCTTAAGTCACTTCATGCAGTATGTTATACATAAGAGATGCACACAGCATGTGCTTTGGGGCATACACAGAAATAGAACCTGGAGTTACAGAGATGGGCAAAGATTTTTTAAAGGAAGAGGTCGTGAAGTTGGACCTTAAAAGAGAAGAATGTCCTGGTATAAATGGGAGGAAGGGAAGGAGTCCAAGGAAAGAACATGGGATAGATTGGGAAGCACAGATTAACATATTTGGATTTGAGTGAAGGAATATGTAGAGAATAGTGGGATACAATACTAGGAAGTTACACTGGAGTCAATCTTTTGGACAACTCAAAAATTAAGCTGAGGAATCTGATGTTAATTTTGTAGGCAGTGGGGATCCAGTTAAGATTTTTAACAAAGAATGTGACATGATGAGAGCCATTCTTCTGGAAAGATAAATGTGGCAGCCATTCATCAGATGAACCCACATAAAAATATTATAGATCCCACTGTGGTCTTTTATAGACTTCTACCTTAAAACAAACTCTACGAGTTTCCTTGTTATTTAACATTTTACCTCTCCTTTCCATATATGCTTTGACTCGTTTCTATGTGCTGATCTCTGCATTTGCCACACAACACAGGCTACGGTGTCGAAGCTTTCGGAAATAAGCCAGTGCTGCCTTGAGGAAGACCAGAGTCATGCACAATAACCTTCATGCTAAAAACAGCCTAGACATCACTTTAAGAGCCAGAAGTCTATATTTAGATTCAAATCCCTTGATCAAAATGATAAGCTTAGAGAAGCAAGACATCTGAAGGAGAAAGAATAATTACCATATTGGGACCTGGCCTCCTGGGGATTATAATTTCTACTTTGTAATAATGCAATTGATGATCAAAGATGTTAGAGGTTAACTTGCTCAGAACCACAAGGCTGACATAATGCTTGGCAAAATCTGGACCCAGAAGGAGAAAACAGAAGAAAGAAAATAATGAAACACATAATTTTCTCTTTGCTGAATAAAAGACCATAGGCATGAGATTAAATAAGCCTACCAAGTGCAGAGCAGAAATAGTTATTTTTTAGAGACAATTTTAAACATATTTTAATGAACTATCATAATAGCAACAATAAGAGAAAAACTGCACAGTTTCCAGAGAGAAAGTTAAAAACCAACAATAAATCAAAACAAAAAGTCTTATTTAAATAACAAGAAATCAGATTGGCAAAAAAAACTTTTGTCTGCAAAACTGGATGACAGATAACAATGGACCAGTATCTTTAAAGTTGGCTTTAGAATTCGATACCCAGGCAAGTGATTAAACAAGAGTAGGGGTCAAGTGAAGACATCCTTAAATACAGAGCCCCTTAGTAATGAACATCCTTTATGTCTCAGGCACTGTGCTGGATGTTCATTATCTCAGGTGAATTACTTTGTTCAGGATAGTTCCTCTGCCTAAGAAAGTTGTCTTTCAGTTAATAATTTGTCTTAAAATTCAGTTTATTGGAACAATGTATCCCCCAAACATGTGGAACCCCCATATCTCTACAGTCATTGTCTTTAATACAGGAATTGTCTTTAATATAGAAACTGACACAATAATGTCATATTGCTTATATCTGTCAATTTTCATACTACATGCTAACAGATAATTTTACTGCCAGTAAAGGAAAGGAAGGAAGGAGGGAGTCAGTCCGTCAATTAGTTTAAACTTCAATAAACAATTCAAGGCAAAGATCTTCGCCCATTTTAATTTTTCCCAATGCAAGGTCTGCTAGGGCTTACTGATCGGAAACTAACATTGAGGATTATCTTCCGAAGAAATTTTTCATTATTGATATCAAAACCAACGGGAGGGAAAACTGCACTGGACACAAAGCTTTTCTCACAGAAGTAAAACACCACATGAAAGAGGGAGTGAAATGGCGTCACTATGGTCTACACCAAAAGGAGGTAAGCACTGGAAGGATCTTTTCAAAGGCAGTGTTTGCCATGAATATTTCTGCAATAAACATGCAGTTCTAAAGGACTGCATTCCTTCAGGACTTCCCAACTACTCTTTCCTATCTTTCCACATTGGAACCATGGTGGTCATCAAAATATTTCTCAAGGTAAATGAGATAATCAACTTCTTGTCAACTGTTAACAGATAAATGTGCTTCCAACCTCCTAAAACTCTCTATAGGTAACAGGATTTAACCTAGAACTCCTCTTTAAAATATTATGTCACATGAAAAACCATTTTTATTATTTAAATGATTCATTTGATGGTTTTATAAAGATAAGAAAACTAACAATAATGCCCAGCCAAGGGTGGGCAAGAAATGCAGAAATGTTGCCAATGTACCTCATCTTAACAGCAGCAGCCTTATGTTCTCTCATTAGACTCTCCTGAGCAGATTGAGTAGAACAACTGAATTAAATAAGGGCCAAAGAATTTCTCTACTTAAATCGACAGACCATCTGGTCTGCTATGCTGTTTCTGCCAGTGGTCACAGCAGAAACATCGAGAAAGCAAATGCGGACATCATTATAGAGTCATATGTAGGTGGAGAGAGAAAAGTACTCTTAACCGTAATTATAGGAGAATATGCATTTTTTTACCTCAAGTTCAAATATTTATGATGTGTAACTATGCAATAATTATACTTATTTAACTAATATGCCAGGACATATATATGCATCAAATGAGTGAAACCTTCAAAAGTGATTGTCTCAGAAGTTATTCAGGTAGACCTCCTTATGTGGAGCTTCATTCTAAATTGTTTAAAATCAGCCTGTATTTTCATTTTTAGCCACCTGTATCCATTTGACAGTTTATTAACAAAAGGGAGACCATTATTTTCTGGCATAAATAGGAAGAAGCTGCAATCTATTTTAAGTAACATGGTTCTAAAATCAATGCAATAGTTTCAAATACTCAGCTTGCTGCAGGGAAGTCTATTTTGAGAAAAAGATGACTTCTGTTTAAACCTTCAAGACACCTTTATTAAAATTCCCAATTCAGAGAAATAATTCCAAAAATTGCTTTTGGATAACATTCATTTAATGGTAGTTATGGTTATAAATCCAGCATATTAGTTGCAAGTCAACATTGATGAGGTAGGATTGTATTTTTTGTAGGTTGAATGTACATATCACAGTACATAGAGGTCTCTTTTGTAGTCAATGTGCACATTTACAGACATTTTAGAAAAGTTAAAATATAAAATTAGTATTCAACTCTTATTGACAAAGGTTTATAATTATTATATTTTTGCTTTCAAGAAACTGTCCTATGTGGATGCATTTAAATTACAACTACAATAATACTTTATTTATCCTTTTAAAAAATCCTATCCTAGTTAAAATGCTCTACTTTACAGTTTCACAGGCAATGTCAGAGAAAAAGTTTTCATATCCTGTATCCTTTGTCTTAGTCCATTTAATTTTGTTATAAAGGAATACCCAACACTGAGTAATTTATAAGGAAAAATGGTTTGTTTGACTCACAGTTCTGCTGGCTGGAAGATTAGGCATCTAGTGAAAGCCCCAGGCTGCTTCCACTCATGGTAGAAGGCAAAGGGGAGCCAGCATGTGCACAGATGACATGGCAAGAGAGAAGTAAGAGAGAGAAAGGAGGTGTCAGGCTCTTTTTACAAGGGCTCTGTCCAGAGCTCATGGAGAGACAACTAATTTGCCTCCCACCCAAGAAGGGCATTAATCTATTCATGAGGACTTCACTCCCATGGCCCAAACACAAGTACGCCCCATCTCCACCAATGGGGATCAAATTTCAACACCAGGTTTGGAGGGGTCAAAGATCCTAACCACAGAACTCTTATTTCAATAATGTCCTTGTCTTACTTCAGTTGGACCACTATAACAAAGCACTATAGACTGGGTGGCTTAAAAGCAACAAAAGTTTCTTTTTCACAGTTCTGAAGGCTTGAAGTCTGAAATCAGGGTGTCAGCATTGTCGACTTCTGGTAAGGCACCTCATCTGGGATACAGACAGCCAACTTCTCACTGTGTCTTTATGTGGTGAATGAGAGCTAGCTAGCTCTCAGGTCCCTTTTATAGGGGCATTAAGCCCATTCATGAAGGCTCCACCTTCCTTAACTCCAAAGGGCCCACATCCTAATACCATCACATTGGGTAATTTCCACATATTAATTTGCAGGCAGCGGGAACCATACATTCAGTCCACACCATACCCCTCCATAAGTAATTTTCGTATTTTTCCTATGGAACAAATGTGTCCAGGTCACATAAGAAACTCAGAGCCTCATTACTTTCTTCATATATTCTCTAGTTTGAGTGTTTTACTTCATTTCCCAGAATTGACTCTAAATGACTTTTTGCTCATTCTCAAAAGCAGATACTGTCAAGGAATTAAGACCAGTCACCAAAGGGAATGCTTAAAAGATGGTTATAAATAATGAAAAGAAAGTTAGTTGTCCCAAAATTACTGATCAGTAACTATAACAGTAGGATTAAAGTTATCTCCCAGTGAGTACCGCGAATGAGAACATAGTTATGTGGATGTATCAATTCTGATGTAAAACAAAAAAATTACTTGCATGACCTTAAGCCACACTCAAATAAAGCAAGTTCAATAGTTTGGGGGAAGGAAACAATGAAGCCATCATTCAGATTATAATCCTTCACAAACTGATATTCAGTTTATTCTTTATATACAGCACATAGCACCCTGACACTGGAGGAATTCTACAAGCCTAATCATGTCTTTGCCACACTATTATGTCATCTAAACCTGTGATTGAAACCACTTTGATAGTGCTTTGTATAAGTGATTTCACCTTTTTAAATTTTCACAAATAAGACACAATCATTTTCTTCATTATTTGAATAGAAAATATTAACTCCATTATTTGTATATTAAAATGCTCTAAATATACAACTGCACTGGTCCCACTACTCTAAACCATGTTTGCAAAGCTGCCACTTGATTTATTTTGAAAACAGCTAAGTCACATGTGTAATAACATGCTAATACTTGGCTGTAATCCTAAATTGATTACACAGTTTGTTAACACAGCAAAATTATTTGGTCTAATGAATGTCTATTAGCACTAAGAAACTGTTTTCAGTTCTAATATAAAGCTGATTGGAGATCATGCACAGAAATTCTGTCTGTGTATTTGAGCTTTCCTCTCAAAACAACAGTTAAATGGATAAATTGGCAGTTAGAAATACTCTTCCACATCAATCTTTTATGTAGAATACAAAGACTTTCTAAGACTAGGGATGGAGAAAGAGCACACAGGAAGATTAGACTAGCTTTTGTTTCTATTGTCATAATACCACAGAAGTACCTTCCACTTTAGTCCATTAAGTAAGGGGTTTTGACCAAAACATTACATTGAAAGTGACTACTGAGTAACAAAATCTTGAAGGCCAAAAAGAAAAATTGCTATTCTCTTTCTATCCCCCAACCAATAACATCTCATGTAGAGGTACCTATAATAGAGTGTGCCTATAATAGACCCTCAAGCCCAGGGTCCTGTAATAGTATTTGTCTTCTTCAATAAAAGAGGTCAAGGGAAAAGGCTATTCTGCTCAGGCCCAACTGCATCCCACAATATTATTCCGTTAATTTGCTAATTCTCAGAGGACAGGTCTAGGGAGACCTGATCTTCCATTATTCCCAGAGTTTTTGGTCTGAGGGCCATTGGTTTCCAAAGGCCTCAGGGCAATTAACTTCCCCATGATTCCTCACTAATCCTCAGGGACTATTTCCTGAGCCTAAGCAGTATTGTCCAAAGCAGTATCTATTGCTCTGGGAGGCTGAGCTGACACACTTCGTAAACTTGGCCCAGAGCCTGCTTCATAGGCTACTGATCCCAGCGATATGGTTTGGCATTGTCTCCACCCAAATCTCATCTTGAATTGTAGGTACTATAATTCCCTCGTGTTGTGGGAAGGACCCAGCGGGAGATAATTGAATCATGGGGGCAGTTTTCCCCATACTGTTCTTGTGGTAGTGAATAAGTCTCATGAGACCTGATGATTTTATAAGGGGAAACCCCTTCCACTTGGTTCTCACTACTCTCTTGCCTGCCACCATGTAAGATGTGCCTTTTACCTTCCACCATGATTGTGAGGCCTCTCCAGCCATATGGAACTGTGAGTCTATGAAACCTCCTTTTCTTTATAAATTACCCAGTCATGGGTATGTCTTTTTTTTTTTTTTTCTTTTTGAGACGGAGTCTTGCTCTGTCACCCAGGCTGGGGTGCAGTGGCAAAATCTTGGCTCACTGCAAGCTCCACCTCCTGGGTTCACGCCATTCTCCTGCCTCAGCCTCCCAAGTAGCTGGGACTATGGGTGCCTAGCACCACGCCCGGCTAATTTTTTGTATTTTTAGTAGAGACAGGGTTTCACCATGTTAGCTGTGATGGTCTCGATCTCCTGACCTCGAGATCCACCCATCTGGGCCTCCCAAAGTGCTGGGAATACAGGCGTGAGCCACCGTGCCCAGCCAGTCATGCATATGTCTTTATCAGCAGTGTGAAAACTGACTATAACCAGTGAGACCTTTGGGACCCAACCCTAAACAAGCCAGCTCTGACATGGAGGCCCTACCTCTTGGGTACCACCAGGCTGGGATCCAAGTCTGTGGCCAGCATCAGCCATTAGACACATAGTATTCATATGGCCTTCCTCTTCATTGTCTGACATTCATGTGCATGGCAACCTACTCACAATCTAAAAAACTGAAAGAAGAGAATGGTGACTTAATGACATTGTAAGATTTCTCTCTCTGCTTACTTTGTTTGTGCTTCGCATAGAGTAAAGCACTCTATCATACCAACACTTTTTCAAATGTGGAAATACTCCTCAGTTTATGAAAGTTGTTCTACATACCCACCTCCATTTCTCTGATTTCCTTTTAATGTTGCTCTGCTTTTCTCAAAGCATTTCAACTCTCCCTCCATGCCCTTACCTCTCTGATCAGTTAATCCCCATCTTTGTCATTCCCAATGATAAGCCTTTTGTTTAATCAACATGTAGTTGCAAGTATGCAAAAACCCATCCTAAATTATGAGTTAATACAAATTACTTTATGTTACATAGTGGTCTGTACTTTTTAAAGTGCTTTCATGTAAAGGCACCAAGAAACCGTTAAGCCAAAAGGCAAAGCAAATAGAATATGCTTATAATAAACCTATAACTACAATTACTTATATTTACATAAGTAAGTACATGGGGATGTATAAAAGACATTAATGGAGGCAAATCCCTGTAGCTATTGAGGGAGGTGACATGCGCTGATAAATGGGAGAATGGGAGCAAGACTTTTCAATGAATAATTTTAACGTATTTTTAATATTATTAAACTATATATATATTCTGACTATTAAAAAAATAAAATCAAGTAAATAAATTAATGAATATATTTTCATAGGATTTAAAGATTCAAGATGGCAAACTGGAATTGCGAATGAATTGGAACTCTTAACAGTATATAAATAAAATAAAATTTTAAAATGCCTTGAGCAAGAAATGACTAGAATTCTATATTCAGCAAACGTATTTCTGAGTTGTAAACCTAATATAAAGGCATTTTCAGACCAATAAAGACTCAGAAAAATTACTCCTCCTTTCCCCAGTTAGGTACACCAACACAAAAAGAGGAAAAGGAAGAAATCATGAGACCCTGGAAACAGGGAATCCAATACAGGAGAGAGAAAAAGGGAATTCCCAGAACAAAGGCAAAGCAATATCCCAAGGTGAGGACAGCACTGTGGCAGCCCTGGAGAGCAACGTCTCTCAGCAGGGGCAGAACAGAGGCAGAAGAATGGAAAGTTCCAGGAGGGATGCCTTCGGGTGAAGGACAGAACTACCAGAATCCCTGCACAGTTGGCCACTTGGAATTTTATGTTAAGATTGTTTTATGTTTCTTGGGAGAGCAGAAGAAATTTGGAAATAGGATCAAAGAAAATGAAGCAAATGAAACAACAAAGCAATTATTGACTACAGGAAAAACAGAACGTTTTCACAACAAAAGAACATAATCATAACACATTATGCAGCACTGAATGATATTTACATAGTCATATTAATAGAATTAACAAAAAATTTTGATGTGACCATATTGTCAGTAGGGGAGAAGGGGAGTCTGTTCTAAAACTAAAAAGCTTCAGCTTCCATCAGTAGATAGCATCTAAAATATCTTGTTACAGTCTGTCTAATAAAGAAGAAAAAAGTCTATCTTGTGCTAACTCACAACACAGTAGATGTATATTGATGAAAACCCTCTGCTCAATAAGAAAAAAGGGCTATCTCCTTTGGCAATATTTGCCCTGGGTGCAGGAAGGAAAAAGAGGCTTTCCCTCATTTTCGTAAGACTTATTTCTGGACTACTTAAGCAAGCATTATTTTGAAACAAAATAATTTGATGCATCCACATGGCTATTTTCATATTTAATCTTCATGATACTCTGTGAGATAAATGGAATGGCTATCATATGTATATTACTGATGAAGAAACATGTAAAGTGTCTGCTGATGACTGTCAAAGCCACGTGTAAAGTTACCTTTCTGGCGTCTTCCTCCAGTATGCTTTCCCCTGTATTCTGTCTTGTAAAGTACAGAGGTTGTATGTAATTATTTGCTCAGAAATTTTTAAATAATGCTCATTATCTACCACAGGTGCACCGAGAACTTTGGACTCACCCATAATTTGACAAGCTCCAGGGTGTTAATTGAAGTCACCACATTTAAGAGCAGAAAGACGCAATCCATTTCTTGTTAAACCTCTTCATAAGTGATTCTACGGCTATACATTTTTTACCATAAGTATTGTGTACACATTTTAACTTACCCACCAAACATTTTCCTTTCAACTTTTATAACAAAAGGAAATTGACAAAAATAAAAACAGCGTTTTGGAAGAGGCAAAGAAAAGTTTATCCCTATAGTTCTTCAAGGTCAGACTTTACAGTAAACATCAAAGTCTGTTTCTGCCATAACTCAGCTAAAGGCTCTTCATGAAAATGGTTTTGCCCTTTAACAGACAACATTAGACCCTGGTTTTGCCCTTTAAATCAGACAATATTAGACCCATTAACAGGTCCATGTCTGTTTCATTTGCCAGTGCCCAGGTCAGTATCTGTATTTAGAGGGAATAAAACATGTGTTTATTAGATAAATCAAAGAAAGAATAAAATAATCCAGACGATCAAATACTTGAGAGCATGCAAAGGATTTTGCAATAAATCAATGTTTATGTAGTCAAAGGGACACTAGGAATTTTCAGTTTGGTGAGCTTACTCATGCTTTCATCCAACTTTTTAAAGTTTTACTGTGCCAAGGGCTCAGTGCTAACAATGGGTAAGACACAATCCCTATTCTCAACAATCTGAGTATCTCGTGGCAGACAAAAGCAGATATAAAAAACTATTTGGGCACAGATGTTATACATGCTATGAAAACAAACACACACAATGGACACAGTGAGGCCTAAGGAGTACGTGATTTGTTTTTCTTGAGGACATTAGGAAGTGCTATTTAGGAAAAGGGATAATTCATTCTGGGACAGGAAACTAAGCCTGAAGAGGAAGTAAGATGTGGAGCAGGATGAAACAGAGGCCAGGGGAAGGCTGTCAGGAGTCAGATCACAGAAGGTTTTGTAAGAAACAGTAAAGAGCTTAGGTTCCACTCTATAGGCGGTGGGGAGCCACTCAAGAATTAATGTCATTAAGATGTCCCTCAGCTATGACTTTCATAGATGAATATCATGTTCAGATTTGAGTTTTTATAGACAGCACTCTAGCAATAACAGAAGAAGAAGAGACAGGTATGATCTGGCAGAACAGTTGATGGCACTTAGAGACTATTGCAATAGTGCAGAAATAAGATCATGCGTCTAATTAGAATTTGCTCAATGGGGTGATGTGCAGTGGCTCACACCTGTAATCCCAGCACTTTGGGAGGCCGAGGCGGGTGGATCACGAGGCGGGCGGATCATGAGATCAGGAGATCGAGACCATCCTGGCCAACATGGTGAAACCCTGTCTCTACTAAAAATACAAAAATTAGATGTGCTTGGTGGCCTACGCCTGTAGTCCCATCTACTCGGAAGGCTGAGACAGAATTGCTTGAACCCAGGAGGCAGAGGTTGCAGTGAGCCGAGATTGCACCACTGCACTCCAGCCTGACGACAGAGGGAGACTCCGTCTAAAAAAAAAGAAAAAAGAAAAAATAGAAACAAAGACTAAATTCTATATTTATACTTAAATGTGAACCCCCAACTTAGAATATACTGTAGGCAATCTACTTAACACACAATCACGAATTAGTTTTTCCCAAACACAAGTGACCTTACAGTGACAGAAGTAACATAACAAGCTACTTTTTAAATACATAACAGAAATGAATCGAGCATCAATAAAACAGTAAGAGTTGTTTTCTCTTTTGAAATATTGTTCCTAAAATATTTGTGCACCAAGGAAAATCAGAGCAATCCTGAACCCCAACATGAGAAGAAAGTAATTATCCCTTAAGTCATTAACGTGCCAGCTTTCTCAAAAATAAAGGACAGAGAGGGAAAGGACTAAAAACCAAAATCCTTTTTAAAAAGTTTCCTTACATGCTATTGTAACCTTATTTTAAAATTACTATCTGGGATTCTCTCATAGCTGTGTTTTCCTTCTTGATGACTTGAGGAATTATTTAAAGTACATTTGGTCTAAGAAGATAAAAATAGCAAATAGTTTAGAATGGCTAGAGTAAAATACTGATAAATACACAGAGATAACATTTTGTGGAATAATATGTTCTTCAACTTGGGACTTGTTAGCATCTTATTTTTACACTTCAAATCAGGCTCAAGGAAACATAAAACTCAAACATTACCTTGAACTTTTTCAGCACAATTTTTATCTTATCCTTGGGGAAAGCTGGAACCGTCACTCACAGTACAAATGATTCTGTTTGAGTAAAGAACTATAGCTCATTTGTCATCCAAAAACCAGCTTTAAAAAAAAAAAAATGATTCCTAGATCTAGTCTTTAATCCTTGAAATAACCTACAAAACCTTCATTTACTTAATCTAACTCTAAGGAACGGAAGGATTAAATGTCAGAAATCCTTCTTATGACTAGTTAATTGACCACATCAACCCATAACATGACACAGTTCCACTGTTTGGTTGTGTCCCAAGAAGAAAATCCCTCAGTATCATGAATATCAGTGAAAGCGAATCCAGTGAAAGACTATCAGTAAAAGTGAAAAATAAAGGTAAAAGAGAAAATCAACAGCAAAATTTGACTTTATAACCTCACATACACTTGCTATATACAATATACGGACTAGAAACATAGGCAATGTGCAAGGATTTACAGGATGTCAAAATAATTTTCAGTGCATTTCACCCTCTTTCATAGTACAGATATATATTAATAAAGAGAAGCTGTAGGTATAATATTTAATTTTTATTCACTTATACAATAAATACTGCTAAGCATTTCAAAATTATGTGATAGGGATTATAAAGAAAAATTAGATGTAGCCCCTCCTTTCAAATGCCTATAATCTAGTAGGAACGCCCATAATTTGTCTTATTTACATAAGCAGCAAAGATACAGAGCAATGCCACTCACTTTCCCTAAATCTAAAAATAAACTGAGGAATTTAATTAACTATACTAGCTAACAATTCTCAAACCATCAAAGAAGTTGAGTAGATTTTAAGAAAAATAAGATAGTGGGTAGAGAGGAAGAAAGGCAGGGAGAAAAAGAAGGGAGGGAGGGGTGCAAGTACAGGACGAGGAGGAGAGGGAGGGAGAAGGAAGAAAGAAGGAGTGAGAGAGAGGAAGAAGGAAGAGGAGAAGTGGGAGGAGACAAGGAAAGAATAGCAAAAAATAAACACACTTTCTTAGTTTTAGAAATAGGAACATAGGGAAAAATGGAAATACTTTATCCTGTTCTCTAATGAGTTTCAAAATTGATACCTTGGAAGGAGGAAGCTATTGGGCAGGATAGAAAGGAAAGCAAGTAAATCAGACCCTAGGATACTTAAAATAGAGAGGGGAGGGGAAACACCAAGAGCTGACTTGAACTGAGAAATTTAACCAAAAACAAGTCCTGAACTATGCTGTTTCTTCACCAAGTAGAAGACATTCTCTCACTGCATTGAGACCCTAGAACCTTCTCTCCCTTCATCCTGAAGCCTAAGAAGACATCCTCTGCAAGCTGGTGCTGAGAGCAAGATATAGGGTGCTATCCTCCATTGCTTAACAAACAGGAAGTCCCTCTGCTAAAGCCAAATGAAGGGAAGGGTTGGACTGATGGGTCCACAGATACCAAGCTGGCATTCAGAAAGTATTTCCTCAAAGAAATCTGATAATTATTGTGATAATTTCAAGTACTATACTTTAGGTATGTTAGGTATTAAATTGAATTTTGAATAGCATTGTTTCTACGGGAAAATGCATTCCAAGCTCCCAAATTTACCAGGGAATTTTTGGCATACAAATTGCATAAATGTTGTGATTGCTTACATATGATAGCATACATCTGCATGCATGATTATTTTTCTAGTATCTTTTACTATATTTGAATGTCAAATTAAATGTACAGTTACACTGGAATGCAACTTTTTATAATCGTGGGTACATAGGACAAAATGGTTGAGCAGGGTATTCCTGGAACCTGGTATTTTTGAGACTGTGAAGTTCTTTCTGGAATGGTAGGAGGTCTTTAGGTGTCTCTAGGCTATATCGATTGGTCTTCACTTACTAGTTTTAAAGTAAAAAGTTCAATGATCTTATAGGATGTACTAAAGGCAAGGGCAACAAAGTTAGATAAGAGTCCTGAGAGTGACCATAGCCATCAGATGACCTTGAGCATGCCACTTCATCTTTCTGGAAAACAGTTTTTCCCTATAAATGGGTGTGGTTAAATAAGATGTTCTCCAAGCTTCCTTCCAGTTGCCACCATCTACTTTTCTTTCCAGAACTTAGCCTGTGTTATGGACTTCTCATTGTCACACTAACAAACTGCTCCATAACACAGTGTCTTAAAACAATAACCCTTATGTTACATCTCATGACTTTGTGGAATTGGAGAGAAGGGTTTATCTAAGCAATTCTTCTGTTCTACATGGTGCCAATGAAGGTCACTTTCCCTAAAAGGCACGCAGCTGGAGAATGAGCTAGTCTAGACCATCCAACCTTGCTTCACCATCATGTCTAACACCTTGGCAGACATGGCTGAAAAGACTGGAGCAGCTGAGACTATTGGAGAATCTACACATGGCTTCTCCAGCACGACGCCTCAATATAGTCAGAAAGGGCTCAGAAAAGGTAGCTCAGGGTTCCCAAAGAGAGTATTCCAAGAAACAGGAAATGGAAGCTGCCAGGCTCTCCAAGCCTTGGATCAGAAATGGTCACACTATCACTGCCAAAGTATCATATGGATCAAATAATCAGAGCCTTCCAAAAGGACAGGACATAGATTTCCTCTCTCAATGAGAAATGTAAAGAATTTACAACCATCTTTAATCCACCATAGCCTATATCTAGGAACTGACACCAGCAGTGACACTCATTACTCTACCCAGTGTTTCATAATAGAAACTGAAGAGATAAAAAAGAATAAGGAACAGTCTCTACTTTGTCAAAACTTCACAGTTTGACAAAAAGAATGACAAAGTAGGCATTCCTTTTCTGATTAACCAAGCTCAAGTTTATTTATTCCACTGTAACTAACAGAGAATTGATAGAAGCATATATGGGAAAATTCTACATAAAAAGAACAAGTTATAAACAAAGTATTTGCATATGCACTAAGTCTGGAAGGAAGGAGGAAAAACAGCAATATTATGATGTGAATGATATATATCTTCAATTCTCAGGCAAAACACTACAAAATATTACACAACAAATCATCTGTAGAAGATATCTGTCTGTTGCACATTTATAATCAACTAGCACTTTTGCATATCAGAATCTTAATTCTTACGACTAAAAAAGAAAAGACCCAACCTAGAAGAGATGCTACTTAGAGCCACTGTTTATAATGTAATGCAAAAACACAAAGAAACCAGAATGACTTGAAAACATGTCTAAATTATTAACTTATAAAAACTTCACATGATCCTTACTTAAATAAGTTTCAGCAAGTCATATTTCTTTAATAGTCTAAATTAAATTGATAATGCAATCTAGAATAATTCAAACTAAAACAATCAGGTCACAGGTTCCTTGTGTCACTTAAAGCTTGCACCCTCTGCTGTATGGATTTGGAACTACCCACAGACATAACATATTTAAAGAGCGCCCCCCTGTGTGATCTACTTCAGCAACCACTTTAGGAGTCATGGAGAAAGGACAATTCCCATTGCCATAGAGGTTGTTGGTTAAACAGTAAATACACTTTAATTTTAAAAGCAATGCAATTTAAAATTCAAGTAATTTCTAATACCTTTGAGATGAAGCAAACAGATGTAGAAAACGGTTATCCTTTAAAAAGGTACAGAACCTCATATATATAAAGCATGTAGATGTATCAGTAATAGCTCCTCCTGTATTGATGACCGATTGACCAATCCTTCTGTAGGAGAAATGTCATTATTTCAAACCCTGATTCAATCAGATTACGTCAGGGTTTCTTCAAAAGTGGTATAGAGTCAAGCTGCACCAGAATTATAAGAATCTCCCAGCAGGTGCTTGTTAAAGGTTCTAATGTCTCAGCCTATGGAAATAGACTGTCCAAGGATAAGACCCAGGGATCTGCACTTACATCAAATACTCTAGGCATGTGATATGTCCACTGGGGTTTGAGAATTGCCAGCCTAAAGCATTACATGTAAAACAACTTTTCTAAGATTGAAGGATAATTATATTAACAAGTAAAATAAAGAATTATTAATTTCTTTTTTAAATGGAATTTAATTCAATCTCTAAATACTTAAATCATTTTTTATTCCATGCTTTTAAAACCCAGTATTCTCTGCACTGATATTTATAGTCCCACATTTATTATAATGAAGAGTATTTGACTTGCTAATAGTGACCACATAACAGCAGGACCAGTCCATTGCCAAATCTCTACCATCTCTGCAAGTGACCTGGGTTCTTTCCAATGGAAAAAAAAAAAAAAGAGGTTGAGAAAATACATTCCTCTCCACTTCATCTACTTTGTCCAATTGTTCTCTAGGCCACAAGGCAGAATTTTTACTGACTTAAATCTCAGTTAAATCCCAGACAAGGATCTGTCAATGAAAACTAATTTTAACACTCCAGAGTACAGCTAAGCTCTTTCAGTATGAATACATCCTGATCTTAGAATGATCCAATTTCCCTAGCAGTTTCTGAAAGTCATTCAAAAATCTTACAAATTAATAATAATAATACCAGTGATTTCTGACATTTTCTGAAACAATAATAAAAAGGATTTTTGGTATTTCATAAAAGCATAAACATCTACAATATTGAAAGCACAGAGAAGGTATTTTGAACATAGTTTCTAAATAGAATTTTACTTATGAATTTTGTATTAGGTATGCAGGGCTGGGATTGAAATCTGAAAATCTGGATTCAAGTCCTGGTTCTCTCAGGCATAATCTGTATATGTAACCCTTGATCTTTGACCCTGTGTTTTTCCATCTGCAAAACTAGGATAAAACTAAGGATTCCATTTATTACATTCAGATATTAAAAGAATAAAAATTACAACATATTTGAAATTATCTTAGAAACTGTGTCATCATTAATATAAAGGTATGATATATGCACCCTTATAAACCAGTGAAAGAGAAAATAAATCACACTGCTTTACAACTGCAGACCTTCATAATTCAGGACACAATCTTAATAGTTTTGAAGAACTGTTTTTCCCAAAGAAGTAAAAAATATTTTTATATTTAAATTTGTTTAATTACTATAATTTTACATATCTAGAAATAAACTAATCAAGTCCAAGTTAATGTTGAGTGAAAGGAAACTTTATATAAATCTAAAACCGGTTCTGCTCCCTCAGGCACACTGGTTATACCATGTAAGAGTAATGTATCAGCGACGCCCACCTCTGGAATTCTACTCTGCAATATTATCCATAGTATAGGCCCAGTCTACTTATAAAACAAAACACTTTTTGTGTGTCTCCAAATGTATTTTAAAATTAAAAAAAAAAAAAAAAGGAAGGAAGGGAGGGGAGGGGAGGGGAGAGGAGGGAAGGGTGATTAGGAGTCTGCAAACAGCATAATATATGGCAGTTTGAATTCATATCTTGCCTGTGCCACTTCCTATCTCTGTAATTTTAATCAAGTAATACAGTCTTTCTTTTAACTTTTGAATGAAGACGCTAATATCTTCTATACCTGTGAACATATAAGGAAATCCTGAGAGAGATGATGACTGAAATTAACAAAATTCAATAATATCTTGACGTGCTGGAATAATAGGTCAAAACTGAGATTTACATAGGGATGGAGGCAGTATCCTGAAAAAAAGGTGCAATTATTTTTTCCTTACAATTATAGACAAACTTGGTTTACATGTACTTCATAAGAAAGCATTACAAAGGGATTTTACTGATTATAAGCTAATGAGATCACTATCATTGAAAATGCTCAAGAGGAGATGATATGGATGATCATCTACCAAATATTTTAAAAACAAATCCTACTCTAGGTGGGAGTGTTATCTGAAACTTCTGTTCATTCAGCAAGTGTATACAGAAGACTTAGTATGTGCCCGGCACAAGGCTAGAATCCAGAATCCAAGCCAACTGGTCCCTATTGCCCCCAGAGATCCCTGGATTGTGGAACACTGATAATGCAATGTAATTGACCTGGTATATTATCCCTAAGCAGGGACCTAACACATATCTGGTACAGGAAGAGAAATTCTCGCAGCTGAGTCTTCAAAGATATATTATTTGAAGCTAGCTATTTAAAGATTAAGGAAAAGAGATATGCAGGAAGACTGAACATCTATCTCATGTAAAGATCAGAGTCAAGTAAGAAAAAGAAAGACTTTGTACAAAACTAAAAAAAAAAAAAAAAAAAATTAAGTGTGGTCAAAGCATGGAGTATAAGAAGGAAAGGGTTAGAGGCATGAATAGAGAGGCAGTCCAGCTGCATAGTACCTCAGGGTACCATTTAAATCAGTATCTGAAGAGTGAGGGGGATCCATGGAATGGTTTTAGGAGTAAGATAATTTGATTAGCCACTTAACATTATTGCCTCCACCTATGAAAAGAGGAATTTAATACATGATCAAAAAAATGTTAAAAAGCTTTGGGAAAAGAAAAGATGATTAATAAGTGCTGCTAGTATGAATGGATGGTCATTTGATAAAAAATCAAATTCCTATCAGAAAAAAATAAATCGTGCTGTGTCAAAAACCCAAGTGTGAAAAGTAAAACATAATAACGACTACATGAGGCCAGGTGTGGTGGCTCACGCCAGTAATCCCAGCACTTTAGGAGGCTGAGGCAGGAGGATCACCTGAGGTCAGGAGTTTGAGACCAGCCCGGCCAACACAGTGAAATCCCATCTCTGCTAAAAACACAAAAATTAGTTGGGTGTGGTGGCGGGCATCTGTAATTCCAGCTACTTGGGAGTCTGAGGCAGGAGAATCACTTGAACCCAGAGGCAGAGGCTGCAGTGAGCTGAGATCGAGCCACTGCACTCTAGCCTGGGTGACAGAGTGAGACACCACCTCAAAAAAAAAAAAAAAAAAAAAAATGACTAGATGAAAAAATATTCATGACAGAGAGGGAAAAAATCCTTAAATAAGACACACAAAAGTACAAAACTAGATTTAACTAAATTAAAACAAAAATATTCTGTATCATAAGAAACACCATAAACAAAGTTAAAGCAAGTCACAATTACTGAGAAAAGATAATTGCAATGTTTACAATTGCAAAAAGATAGCTATCAATACCATATAAACGATTCTTACAAGTCATTTAAAAAAATACAAACAATGTGATAGAATAATACAGGTAATCCACAAGGAAGAAACGAGAATGGACAGAAGCAAATAAAGAGATGCTCAACCTTACAAATAATCAAGGTAATGCAAATGAACACAGTAATTAAATTTCATTACACTCACCACATTGGCAAAAACTTTAAATTCTGAAAATACCAGCTGTTGACGAGAAAGTGTGGAAATGGAGACGCATATAGTGCTGGTGGGCACAGCCACTTTGGAGAGGAATTTGGCAACACCTAGTGAAACTGAACACGCACCTGTCTACAGCCAAGCAATTCTACCTCTAAAAACATACCATAGAGAAACCCTTGCACATAGGCACAAAGATATATAGTATAGTGTGGTTTTTAATGATGGAAATGGAGAAATTCTCAGTTTTCTTCAATGGGTAAACAAAAAATTATGGTACATGCATACAATGAAATAAAATTAAAATAAATGATTTCTATTCATTCATATGGATGAATCAAAAATGTCAAATGAAAATAAGTTGCAGAGATAGACATATAATATATGTTTAAATACATCATTAGGACATATTATAGTATTATATGTGTAAAGGCATAAAAACATGGAAAGAAAGGATACTCACCAACCTCAGAACAGTGGTTTCCTCACAGCAGGAAAAAGGGGAAATAAAATGGGATTGAGAACAAAGACACAAAGAGGAAACAATCATGTATGAACAATCTCTTCTTTCTTCAAAAAACAAAAAACAAAAAACAAAAACAAAAACAAAAACAGATTAGTTCCCTAACTGTTTGGAATTACTTCATGGTGAGAATCCTAGTGTTACATGCAACAACATGGATAGATTTCCAAAACAGGCTAAGTGAAAGAAATCAGATGCAAAAGGTCACATACTATGTGATTCCATTTTAATGAAATATCCATCCTAGGTAAATCCATACAAACAGAATGCAGATTTGTGGTTGTGAGGGGCCCAGAGGGAGAAGAGAATGGGGAATGTCTATTCAATGGGTATAGAATTTTCTCTGGGGGCAATGAAAATGTTTTGAAACTAGACAAAGGAGATGGTGATACAACACCGTGGATGCACTTATGTCAGTAAATGGTAAATACCAGGTAAATTGTAAATGCCAGTAAATTGTAGATTTGGGAATGGCTAATGCCATGCTTAATGAATTTTACCTCCTTAATAAACATGTGTAAGCATACAACACCTCTAGGAGTAGAAAACTACTAAAAATAGAGAATCAGTGAAGGGAGTCTCCAAGTAATTATGTAAGAGATGATTTGACCTGAGCTGTTGCAATAGCAGAGAAGTTTTGAAAAGTGGATAAACCCAAGAGTTGTTCTTCCCAAAGGACCTGGTACCCAACTGGATGAGGAGAGAGAAAAAAAGAGGAGCCAAAGATGAACTAAGATAATCTTATTTTATAGTACAGGCAGAGTATATTCTATTTCCAGGGAAGGAAAACATGAGAGAAGAAGCAAGTTTAAGAGGAAAAGTATTCACTTGTTTTGGAACCTGATAAGTTTGAGATGTCTACGGGCTGTATAAATGAAGATATCCAGCAGGCAGCCCAGTATACAGATCTAGCCTAGACTTACATGCACACTGCAATTGAGGCCGTGGAAGTAGATGAGATCATCCTGGCAGTAAAATGAAAACAAGAAGTTCTAGGACAAAACCCTAAGGAATACCAACACTCAGATCCTACAACAGAACCTTTAAGAGGCAGAAGTCAAGAAAGTATTTCAAGAAGGAAAAAGCAGTCAAAATGTCTAAAACTGCTGAGACATCAACACAAAGACTAAAAAGTAGGTCTTCGGGAATAAGGTGGTCTTCAGAGACTTTAGTTGAGAGCTATTTCCTGCTACACTGCAAAAAAGTAGAGTAGGAAAACAGTTCAAATATTTAAAATCCAATATCTTGTATAGTAGTGATATAGATGCCAATAAAATCAGGAAGTTCTAGAAAGGACTATGGCTAGAGAAGAAAGTGATAATCAATCCTCATGAGAGTTACAAGGAGCCACTTCCCACAGAAATGAAAACTACACTAGCACTTCTCAAATG
The DNA here is from genome assembly GCF_003255815.1 of Theropithecus gelada. Taxonomy (NCBI): domain Eukaryota; kingdom Metazoa; phylum Chordata; class Mammalia; order Primates; family Cercopithecidae; genus Theropithecus; species Theropithecus gelada. The sequence continues at coordinate 41,003,498 of NC_037680.1, forward strand.
TTTCCACCAGAAATACCCAATATGCAAAAGAAAGTAATTGTACAGTTTTTGCCATCTCAGGGTAAGAATATCTGAGGTATATAATTTGTTCTTAAAAATTCATGCACATTATGTATTCTACTCATAAAGACAGGAATGTTTATTTTAATATAAGAATGTTTCTCCCATATTTTCAATTAAAGTTAATGTTCCAAAAAGGTGTTCCATGTTTATCATGCAACTTCCCATATGGCCCTCCCACAATCCCCACACATCCCATATGCATATATGCATCTTATACTCCCACTTGGAGAAATATGGAGGAGGTTCATCGTTCCACAAGAGTGATTGCCCCTAGAAATTCCTTTTAGAAATCATTTGCCACAACACAATACCCACAAACCCCTACGTGACTTGTAATCATTTCTTCTTTCCATTTTTCTTAAAATTACATCCTTCAACTTTAAAAGCCTGTTTCAGGCCGGGCGCGGTGGCTCACGCCTGTAATCCCAGCACTTTGGGAGGCCGAGACGGGCGGATCACGAGGTCAGGAGATCGAGACCATCCTGGCTAACATCGTGAAACCCCGTCTCTACTAAAAAATACAAAAAACCAGCCGGGCGAGGTGTCAGGCGCCTGTAGTCCCAGCTACTCGGGAGGCTGAGGTAACAGAATGGTGTAAACCCAGGATGCGGAGCTTGCAGTGAGCTGAGATCCGGCCACTGCACTCCCGCCTGGGCGACAGAGGCCGACTCTGTCTCAAAAAATGTAAAAGTATGTTTCAGATATCATGGAACTTGGCGGCTAAATCTGTATTGAAGAGACTTTTATTAGGACTCCTCTTTATCTTTCTTGACCAAAGAGTCAATTAATTTATAAAGTACTCTATACATGGAGGTTGACCCAATACCTTTAAATATTTAGTCATTTTTCTCTGAACCTCTCCCATATCTTTCCCAAGGTGCAGGCATGGTGTCGTAAAGGGCCCCTTACACTTCTGGGACAAAGGCAGGTTTTGCCTAAATGAGGTCATTAAAACAAAACATCAAGTTCCCAGTGCCCTAAGATTCCAAGCCAATGACCTACAGAGTGTTCCAGCTGATCTTAATTTCCTTGGCACAGCACAGTAAGAGTACTGTAATATAATGCAAAATAGCTCTAAAGAGAAACTAGATACTGGCTAGAGTCTTGCCAATACACAGTTAAATAATACCAAAGTAGCCCTTTCATCTGAATACTGTGTTTCACACACATATGTCACCCTTCCCAGGAATGAAAGTAATCTTCCACTGTGAATGTGGGTTGATTGAAAAGCTTTTACTGGACTCAGCCCCATAAAGTATGTATGCTTTTTAACTGGCATACATGTGCTGCTAAGACTGAAAATGTTTACAAGGGAACCAAAGAGACAAAAAACAGAACCCATTCTGACCAAGGGTAATCCAAATTTAGAATGTGCTTATAGTGGTAAATCAATACTCAAACGTTTATCCTCACTAGGCTCTTTTTTAACATCTAACAATATCAGACTCTTCCTGGAAAATGAACTAAATTTCACTTTTCAAAGTTTCTTTGCACATTCATTATCATTTATATTAAAATATCAGTACGTTTCCAAATATTCTCTCCCTTAATAACAATGACTTCCCTGCTCTTTATCCATTGATTTCTCCATTTATTTATTCTTCCATTCAGCAAAAATTTACTGAGGACCTGTGAAGTGCCAGGCATTATTCTACACACTAGAGATTGAATAAATAAAACTTACTCAATTAAAAAGTAGTTCCTGTCTTCACAGAGCTTATGTTCTACTGGTAAAGACAGTAGATGAATGCATATATATGTGAATGTAACACATGTCAGATAATAATAAATGCTAAAATTAAACTGAGTGAGGGAGAAGAGGGAGCACAGAGGTGGTGGAAGGCAATGTTAATCTTTGAACTCCATCAGAGCTAAAATAATCTTCAATAATCTGTTAACCAGCAAATCAGTTAAGGACCTCGTATAATACAACTGAAAATGACAAATTAGAAACCATCTGACTTGATAAAGATTTGTCACCCAGATTCATTCATTTTATCAATTTCTGAATAGTTTCAACAAAGCTTTACCATCAACAAAGCTTTACCATTAGCCATTCATGATTTTTTACTCTTCAACTTAAATGTACTTTGTTCAAACTAATACACTCGGAAAATGTGTTAATTTTACCATACCTTGGTCAAACCAAACCAGGTTCGTGCCTTGGACAAATGGAAAAAAAACAAAAGAGAAAACTTAAATTAATACAGAACTAAGAGTTCTGGGGAGTATGATGAAGTGCTAGCAAGTACATAGAATTCCTTTGGCAATTGTGTTACTGTACATTTTCACCACTGGGTTTCAGCTTTTGGATATAACTAAATAAAAATCAAGCATAAAATTAGAAATAGTTCCATTAAATGTAGTAGTCACCATGATAAAAATTTCTTACGTTTTTCAGGAATGCAAATGGTATATACACATTAAAAAAATTAGTCCAGTAGCTAGCTAGCATACCATTTTTTAGGCATTAGAAAATATTAAAATATTTTATGATAAAATAGGATGTGAATTGACTGGAATTGGAATAAAGAGTTTATCATATGATTTGCTAAAATAGATTTAAGTACAATATTGAATAACACACACAAAATTTGAAAGAAATCATGTACATATTTTCTTTTAGAGTTTTAACCAATTTATCTTGAAAACTTGGTAATCCCCAAAAAGATTTCTATTAATGTTTTAAAAAATTAGTTGCTAACTATGGCAGATGCTGTGGCACACCATCCAAACCAACCCCCTTCAAGATTGAAGCACTCACTGTTAGAGTATCAACCACTAAGACCTGTGGCTAAGGCCTCCTTGACTGCCATTGCACTATGCTAAAGAAAGCGCCATGCCCAAGTGCTGACATTTCCTACACAGCCCAGCACCTGTGCCCTAATTCTGAACAATTCTGTAGGGCCAATCCAGCTCCAGAGTTCTCCTATGGGATCAACTGGACATTTGCTGTGGCTGTGCTGCAGCCCAACTTCTTCCTGTGTCCATTCCTACAAGTATTGTTTCCACAAGCTCTCCCCAGCAAACTTCCTGCAGGCAAACCTGTGCTCCAAGTCTATTCCCAGGTAACCTTACCGGCAGCACTAACCTATATCATATCAGGTGTTTGTAGGTGCATTTTCTTTCAGCTTTTATAGGATTTATTTGCATTTACAAATATATATTTCTTATATAAATTACATAAATTCAGTGCACTTATAGGATTTCTTTCAGCATCCTATAAATATGTATCGAGAATAGCACATAATACATTTAAACACATGACAAAAGGCCATTTCAGCAATCAATATTTCTTACTAATGTGCTCCTTGCTTTGCTCTTAAGAAGTTCTCCCTCAAGGGTTATTATATATTCTTTGACAACAGTCAGGACATGGAAGAACTGAAGTCAAAAACTGAAAAATGAAAATTGTGATTACTCCCATCACACCATCATCTATCTGAATTCAAAATATTTCAACACTGGTCAAAATCCTCATTTCTACCATGATTCACCCTTAACAGAAAGAGGCTTAAGGCATTAAAAAGGAACTCCATATTTGTGATATTTTGATTAACCATTAAAGGAAGCCTTCCCTGTGTGTGATGCCCTGGAGGTTAACATGCCCCAGGGTAATGCACCATGAGCAGGTTACTGGGAGCATAGGTGGGTTCTCAGGAAGTGAAAACTGGTTCTCTTAAATCTATGTTTGTACAACCCTTGGAAAATCTTCATGTATTTTCAAAGGGTATATGTCTCCCCACTTCCATGTGATGAACACTGACCTAAATAATTCACCACTGACATTAATTCTTAATAATTAAAACATTTGCTAGCATATACCTCTTGCTCTGAGAGACTCATACTATAAACCTAACTGATATCTCCACTTAATCTTTTCTAAAGCTGTGGATCTTATGAACATGCAGTAAACTTAGAGAAAGTATAGCAGTTCACTGAGCACTCACTTATAATTATATAAAAAATAATCTATAAAATCAGAAATATCTTGATTACACGTGATCAAATTTTCATGTGTGTTAAATGAAAGCAAAAGATACGCACTTTTAAAATCCAATTAGTTCAAGATCTAGATTCAATTTTATTTTTGCATTACAAAGAAATAATTATCAAGAAAAAATTTTAAAAAATAAAAATAAAATTTATTTTGGTAAATAGAATCTGTTAATCAAATTTAATTTTATTCTAATTTAATGAAGATGACTGATCATGATTAGAATATGTCAAAATATAATTTGATAAAATTAGTTTTAACTATGGATCTTCAGTAATCCATTTACTCATTCATTCTTTCCATGAAAGAACCCAAGAACAATAAAACCAAGATAACTCACATAGAGGGAAAAAGAATAAAACTACACCAAATAGATAAATGAGACAATTCGGATTATGGTAAGTGCAACCAAGGAAACAAACTGAGAAATGTGATGGGAAAAAAAATTAAAAAAAAAAAAACAAACAGGCTACATTTAGGCTGGTCAAAACAAAATCTCCTTGATTAGATGACCTTATACTGAAATCTAGAGAAAAAAGAGGAATCAGGTATGTCAAGAGCCAGGGAAAGAGGTTCCAGACTCAGACAACAACCAAGATATAGTCTTTGAGATAGAAAAGAAAGTTTGCTAAGTTCACAAATAGATAGGGCTGTGGCTGGAGTCTAACGAACAAAGGGTAGAATGTACATGAGGTTTAAGAGGTAGCCAGGGACAAAACCATGGAGAGTACTGTCAGTCAAAGTAAGAAATGTGGATTTCATTGTAAGGTATTAAAATGTTTTAAACCAGGAAATGACATGCTGTGATTTACATTTCTGAAAATTCCCTATAACAAGTGTATGTAGAATGAACCAAGATAAGCTAACAAAGAAGAAAGGAGGCCATTTATGGGGCTCCTGTAGGTGAGAAGACAATGGCTAAATTAGGATGATAGCAGCAGAGGTGGGGAGATGTATATAGATTCAAGCCTACCTTGATGAAAAATGTAGCAGTTCTTAACAAGAACAGAAAAAGGACTCCTTGAATTTTTGGCTTAAGTAATCAAATAGATGATTTGAGGGTGGAGCAAGATAAATTTAGAGAACCCAGAGGTTATGACCACCCCATACCTATTAAGCCAGGCAGAGTCAAACGTGTATTGCACGTATGCCAGTCTCAAGTGGTCACATCTTATCTCATATCCTTATTTCTAAGTTCAGATACTTGGTCCTGTACTTTCACTTCACCACTCAAGCTGGCTCCTACCAGATGTGATTCCTTTTCTGATTCTTCATCTAATATTTGAACTTTGACTTTGATGCAGTTTCTACTTTAACCAGACCCTTCTGCCCCAATTATTTCTATGAATGTGACTCCTGGGCTCTTTGTCCTATGGCACCCCAAACATACGCTTTATCACAGAAAACTGTGGTCACTATACGGGAATACCTGAACAGAGGCTGAGAGGGAGCTTCTAGGGCTAGTGGAACAGAAGAAACCCTGCTTTCCGCGACTCCTATATCCACTGCACAGGAGTCATTACCGCTTCTGGAGCCATTAGAATCACTTGCTCTAGGAATCCAATAAAATTGTAGAGCTCTCAGGCACAGAGAGGGCGAGCAATGGGCTGATACGACACCCCTCATCTGCAGTAGGACCACATTAAAAACTAGGTTTGCTGATTCCTGTTCCAATATCTTTCAATCACATCATATTGACTCACATCTTTCCGCAGAAGCAATTTTAAAAACGGTGCATGCAATGTTGTAAGAGTACTATACTTTGGAGCCATTACGGATTTTAAGGCTTTGGCCTGACAATCTAACTACTGCATGTAACATTACATCTGTGGAAAAATGTATATGAATAAACAGCCAATTTATTAAAGATCTTTTGGAATACAAGCATTTGTAAACTGGTTAAGCATATTAAACCTCCTATTTGTGTTTATTTTTTCTGTGGCTTTGAAAAAATGTTAAATGAGTAGGCCAAAGAAAAGGACAAGAAATAGAGGATGTTCTCCCTCTGTGAGCCCTGCCATTTCTCTTCTAAGTTAATCCTGAACCCTTTCTTTCTACTCCCTTGTCTTGGTAAAGACTTGTGGCCATTTCCTGGGGTCTCCCTTGAGCTGACCTTTATCTGGAATGCCAAAAGGACAATTCTCAGGTCTGCTTACCACTACTGAAATACACATAAGTATATACTTATATAATAAAGTTTATTACTATTTGATATAAGCTGACATTTTTTCAAAGCAATATCCATAAGACTGCAGAAACCTTTTTTATATTAATTAAAATCCACATTTATATTGAACCATGGATGACTCCAATTTTCTTTCTCTTGACAGAACATATTATATGCCCCTAGGGAAAAACAAACCAGAAGCTGAGATTTCAATGAAGTTAAAAAGAAAAACCCATATTGTAGATAAAGCTTGGACTGCAAACGTACCCTGCAAATTAACCAAAAATTAGAGGCAATCTTCAAACTGGAAATAAAACCCTGACAAACAGAAGATCTGCTAGGGGATTTAAGTTTTAAAATAGGAAAAGAAAACTATCTTCTCCTACAATGAAGGAAACTAGCATAAGGTGGGAAGGATCCTGAGTTGGTAACTCCTGTCATCAGACGTTAAGGAACCTCAGTAAGATGTAAGCTCAGGACAATGGACAAGGAAGCTGAACATCCCTGAAGGGTGACATCAATTGAAACTACTGCCCAGTAAGTATGTTTCATAAACATTAAGTGAATTGAGACAAAGGAACTGGACACTCTGAACTGGGTACGTTAAGTCAAATAAACCAATTGGTGGATCATCATACATCATATAAATATTATTAGAATTAGTTTTTGTGTCCTGTTTGAGATCTTTTTTTTTCACCCTAGGACACTAGCTGTTCATTGTTTCCTCCCTGCCTCCATATGCCATACCTACTAAACCTGTACCTCCTTCTCATATGTTACCACACCCGTGCAGACTGAACAGTGGTCCAGGGCCTTCTGTCCCTTTAGTCACATCTGATTGAACAGAAGCTGGACACACTGGACTAACATACCTCTCCAGATACAGTTTCCAGTCAGTTACCAAGTACTGAATCACTAATAGGAGGAAAACTTGGGAGCAGCCACTCGGGGCCGCAGGTGTGGACATGAAATCAGGGCAAGCAAGACTGCAGAGAAATGTCAAAGATGATGTGAATTTGCAAGGAGAGGCAGAGACTATGAGGTATGTTTGCGGGAGAACAAAAGAGAGAGAATAGAGAAAGTGGTTGCCTTGATTTTTGCTGACTTTCTTGTTCCCAATTCTAGCCTCTCATGAGACCAGTGACCTTTTGGCCTTCAGGTACTACAACATAACCTTTCAGGCTGGTTCATTTGAGGCTCTGTTTTGTCCGAACAATCAATACCTGGCTAAAATACCAACTAAAGGCCATTTGTAACATTCTCACCTTTGTCAATGGAACAGAATTGTCCTCAGTTTTGAAAGGTCCAACTGCCCAGTTTGAAAATGGCAGAGAGTAAGAGTAGCACTGATTTGTATACATGTCAAAGAAAAAAAGAATATAAAAAATCAAATTCCTATAACCTTCCCCAGAACATTCCTATTTGGTGGGTCTTGTAAGAGGTCCAAGTATCCATATTTTTAATAAGCATCCCTGCTGATTCTGAGGAAGGTGATTTAATGACCACACTTTGAGAAGCACAGCTGTAAAGGCTGCTTCAAAGCTGCTACAAAGATCTGTACACTTTCAAATTCTTCTCCCAAAAAATTATATTCATCAAGTGCCAGCATTCAAAGGCTGCAAATTGCCGTTGGAAAGATAGATTTGTTTGAAACCCTAATAGGAGAGAGTATTGTTTCTATTATTCTTTCTGCATATATGTTTTGTTTCCAATTAAATGGGATTTTGTAAAATAGCTCAGAGGGCCTAAATACAATTTGTGATGTTGTTTCCATCTAAAAATGAATTTAAACTTCCAAAGAGCTAATTTGCAGACATTTGAAAGCTAAGCAGTTTGTAATTTGAGAATTTCATGAGCCATTCCAACTGAGAAAATTCAATTATGAATGGTTTTAGATGATACCAAGGAATTACTGTTATTTCTGTTAGGGAATAATGGCATTTGGGTTATAAAAGAAAATTCATTTTTCAGAGATGAATATGAAACTACATAGAGATGCAATGATGGGGTGTCCAGGATTTACTTCAAAGTACTTTAGCAAAGAAAATAAAAGTTTTAAAAAAGAAATGGATGGAGCAAATGAGGCAAAATCTTGATAATTGCTGAGTCTGGAAAAACTACAATATGTACATAGGGTTTCTCTTCTTTTACTTCTGTGTATACGAGAAAAATAAGTACATGAAATTTCAGTTAATGTAGCAGTCACACAAGATTCCTATAGGACCACACAAACAAGTTCGGCATGTCCAAATTGGGATAATTCCTGGCATCAAAAAGGAATGATATAAGAGGCCTTTTAATTTGGGGACAGAGATCTACTTATCCTTTGAAAGTCCATGACGCTGTAGAGAAAAAAGAAATAAAAGGCAGCGCATATGGAAAACTAATTTTTTAATTATTTGAGATAATTTTTATTTTTCTGAGATATACAAGAAAAGGCTTAATTTAATAAAGAATGAACTAGAAACAGTGTGGTGAGGGACAAGACACATTGAGACATGATATTCTTTTTGATCTCCCTTTATTTAAACTGTGGAAGCACGGGCAAATCCCTTCTGGTTTTTGCATATTCTTTTTGTAATCTCAAAATGCAGGTGACATACTCACTTTCTTGTGTTCCCATGAAATAATATCCTGTGGACTGTAAACTACATACAAAAGCTGGTTATTAATAATACTAATAAATTTTATTTGATAATAAAATCAAATATTTGATAGATTTCTCAGAACAATTTTAGGAAGAAGATGGAGAAGAAAGCTAGAAGAGAAAACATAGCTACATTTCAGGAAGAAATAAAAAGAGGAATTCCAGGTCTTTAGAGGAATATTAACCAACGGCATTTGTCTCCCCTGTTCTTCTTGTGTTATGAGGAGAGTTGTAACAACACTGGTATACATGTGTTATTATACTATTCTTATTTACAGTCCTCCCTTTCTTTATAAATTGTACCTGCCTAAAAAAGGACTGTCAAAGTCTCAAGAAATCCAGATTTCAGGTGCTGGCTGTGCCACATAGCATTCCTTAAACTCAAATTACACATCTCTAAAAGAAGAACATTGGAATAGAAGATCTGAAAAATCCCATCCAACTCAAACATTTCCTGACACAGTTTTTCATAGTATTTTTTAAATCTCTAAAGCCTTCAGAGGCTTTATTCTTACTTAGTTGTACAACATAGTCCTGGGAAGCAATTAACCAGAGCTACTACACATGCTATGTCCACGCACAAAAGTTACCTAGGGGTTGACAAACAAAACAAGAACTGATTCTGCTGCAAGAGCTAAATAAAGATTTCTAACTCTTTGCTTTTCTTCAAACAATAGGTGTTTAGGGTTCATTATTAACAGATGATTCCTTATACATTTAAATCAGAAATTAGAAAAAAGAGATTAAGTTCATAATGGAAGTCACTTTTAAAATAAGTAACTTTTCTGGACCATGTATGTAAGGGAAGGTATACTTTAAATTTGCTTTATTGGTAAACACAGATAAAGATGCCTAGGAAATCTGGCCATCATTATAAAAAGAGGAAAAGGGAATAAAGAATATGGATTCTCTCTCATTCCAGCTTTCATTTAAAAATAATAGTACTGAAAGCCTCCAGTATTGTACACTTTGGGACATTTTATTCGCAAAAAGTGATAAAGCATATTCCATTTGTGGCTTCAATGCACTTTACCACTCATGCATTATGTAGGCATCTCAAATAGTAAACAAAATTTATGATTTGTAAGATGATTTTTGACTGTGATTTTTAAAGGCCAGATGAAATTTAACATTTTTAGTCTCGATTCACTCAAATTTTCTGCTCATTGATTTGTAAATAACAAGTACAATTATTTTCTTCACTTTTTCTATGAGGAGAAAAGAATCACGGAAATGACTTGAATGGTTAAACAGGACAAATGAGAGAAAATATAAAGTAAAGAGACATCTTCTCCTATAATATTTCAACCATAAGTAATACGCAGTAGAACATATCGCAGAGTCACTTACGTCATCTCAACTGAAGGTTACAGATAAACTGGGCCAAAAACAGCATCTTATAAAAGGGTAATATGTGTCACAAAGGTACTGAGTTGGGGAACTCACTTACATAGAGTCATCTATTCTCAAAACCTTCCTCATTTCAAAGAACTGAGTGTGTTCAAAGAAACTAAAACAAAAGGATCAGTTCTAAATGCAAAGTCTAGGTGGGGGAAAAAGGAAACATAAAAGAAAGAAAAAAGCAGCCTCCCTCTTCCTCAACTTTGGGGTACCCTTGTCTTCTTAGAGATCTCAACCCTTGGGCCAAGGAAGAGATCAGCAAGAAGGGCCCTTCAAAGGTGGGGACAGCCCTCTGGGATTGATCTTTAAAAATCAGGCGGGGACTGTCTACTCAGGAAACAGCACAGCTGTGTGTGTGAACACAGTGCTCTCTGAGAAGGTCACTGTGGACACAGAATACGAGGCCAGAGCAGGAAACCTATTGGGGTCAATAACAATATCACCTTTTCCCGATTTCTAGTTTGCTTCCCCCCCCCCCCCATTTTCCAATTTAAACTTGATCTGAGGAAATGTCATCAATCTCTAAGACATCTTACTCTAGTCTGATGACTATCGACACTTAGGGCACATCCTACCTTAATCCTGGCACTTTACCCACTCTTTCTCTTTTGTCCCCTATACTAACATAAGCACACCAACACCTCTTCTCACTTTCTATTCAAAACAAACCCTGCATCATCAACAAATCTCTTAGACACAGGCATTCTCCAAGTGTCCATTCATAGCATCAAAGTGAGTCAGCCCAGATCTCTTTCCCTTTACTTCCTGTCTGGTTCAGGCTCCACCCCCTACCACAACCCCAGATCAAAGCCCCATCTTTTAAATATATCTTGCATGGTATTGTTGCTTAGCTAGCGGCCTTACTGCCTAGGATGTTGTGAGAAACATAGCAAGCCCTTAGTAATTTGGGAACTACCTATTAAATTCTTCCAGATGACCATTATGTCATCATCAGACATTTCCTTTTCTTACTCTGGCTCAAGGACAATCCAGAATCATTTCTTTTTTTTTAGGAGGAAGAGGACAGAGTCTCGCTCTTTCGCCCAGGGTGGAGTGCAGTGTCACAATCTCAGTTCACTGCAGCCTCCACCTCCTGGGTTCAAGCGATTCTCCTGCCTCAGCCTCCTGAGTAGCTGGGACTACAGGTGTGCACCACCACACCCGGCTAATTTTTGTGTTTTTAGTAGAGACGGGGTTTCACAATGTTGGCCAGGATGGTCTCGATCTCCTGACCTCGTGATCCGCCACCTCAGCCTCCCAAAGTGCTGGGATTACTGGAATTACAGGCGTGAGCCACCACACCTGGCCTCTTTTTCCCCCCCTGCCACTACCATGGCACACAGTCAAATCTATTATCCTTATTTCCATTTTCTATCCAAACCAAAAAGTCAACTCTCAAAGAGCTTGGAAGTTTCACTAGGGCTGGTTTTTTTTTTCCTTGGGATCTGACTTTAAACCTTACCCTGATAATAAAGGTCTCGAGAGAGTCTCCTCTTTATCTCCCCAAGCAAAGTTACAGTCCCACCCACTAAAGGGTTTATTTCCCCTTTCAAAGATGCCAATTCAGAACACAGTTCTGCTTCTAGAAAAATTTACTCCCATTTTCTCCAGTCCTTACCCAAAATCATGTGTTCCAAGTGACTTCAAACCTCTCCCCCAAAAAGTATATACACAGGGCTTCCATCAAATATATTTCCTACTGTCTCTATCATTGCTGTATATGATCAAGAATTCATCTGCTTCCTAAGGTATTTCCTTCATTCCTAAAAATATAAACACACACAGTTGAACCCATCAGAGGTAATAACGGTGCAGAAATAAAAAAGAGAACAATAGATGCAGAAAAATGGCCAACTGTCTCGTCCTCTCTGTTCATTATCCTTCTCCCATTGCAAGCATCTGGCTATTTTAATTTACTGTTTCCACCCTTGTAAGAACAAGGTGCATTTTGTTTAGTGAGGCTTCTCTTTGTTTTGCTGGGTCAAAACTGGAAGAAAGTATATGACAAGAGATGAATTATTCTATGATATACTCATTATTTTCCCCTCCAAATGTATAGCCATGATGTATTTTCTGTTAGTTGCTTGGTCCTTAAAATCTAATTTGCTTAAGTCAGTCCCAAACTAGAAACTTGAAAAAAAGAAAATCATAAAAATATGGTCCTCAGTCTTCTAAGTATCACTTATAAGTCATCTATCTTCTGCAGCCAGAGTCTCCAAACTGAGGAATCTACTGAAATGAAGACATGTTGACCCTAAACTCTAAGTACCTTTTGCCACAGCATCACTCTATCACTTTCCTTTAGTAAATGAGGTTGGCTTGGGTTGGAAATGTGAAAAATTAAACGAAGTATTAAATGAATCAGTCAATCCCCTTCTCACCCCACTACAACTGCCCAACCCGCCGCAGCCTCTGCCCAATTCCTGGCTTAAAAATGATCATCTCTCCTACCTATCTTGTGAATGATCATTGCTGCCAACCACTGCACTTTATATATATCCTCTGTTTTAATCCATTCCAAGACCCTCGGAGGCAGGTTTGAACATTCCCATTATACAGCTTAAAAAAATGAGGCCCTAAATGGAAAATAATGCCAAAGGACCATGTCAGTCAACAGAGATATTTAACAGAGCCCATGCTAATCCTTTGTTAATACTGTGGATTACAGAACAATCTTAAAGACTGTATGGATTCAGAACTCCTAAGATATTTGAATTTTAAAATTTAAAAATGCATACCTGTTTTTTCCTTGAATTTGCTTTGGGAAACAGGTCTGCTGACAACACAGATGTAAATGGAGAACAGCATAGCTCAGGAAAAGGGTTTGGAATAGATGGCATTTCCGGAACATCAAGATCTTTCTTTTTTCTCCTACAGTAAGAGAACATAGGATGTAATTTACATAAAACAGAATGTAAAATATAATTGCTGTCAGGATTAAAAAGTGTGCTAAGGCGAACATGTACCACTCTGTGACAAAGCTCATATTATATAAAGTATACAGAAAAGGTCTGTGATGTACTTTCTATGGGTCAAAATATAGTATGTTAATTAGATACAAACAAATCTCCTATAGTTCCTCTCTCTCTCTCTCTCTGTCTCTCTCTCTTCCCCCACCCCCTTCCTTCTCTCTCTCTTTTGCCTTTAAATCACCAGGCATAGAAACTCCATCACATTTGATAATTTTCCTGAAACAGAGATATAGACTATACAATTACTAATCGAAACATCATCCTGAGGAGTCAGACATTGTTATGCATCCATGATATTGTCTCTAAGTTGCATTTAGTGCATTCGTCCTTATATTTTACTAATCACTTTGAGAAGTTATGATTTATTAGATTTATTAATTATAGCTGTGGTTCATCTCACTTCAAATTTCATTCACAATGTTGCCCACACACAGTCTGTTGATTTTCAAGTGCTTATAGATATTAAATAGCAAGGTAGTGTTTTGGGGAGATAAGTTAATAGAACTTGCTAATATAAATGTACTATAGTCCACTGGAGAGTAATTTTAACTTCACTGAAGTTGGAGTGCTTTGAAAATCAGGGAAAAAAGTAACATTTAAATGTATCAATATAAAGGACTATAGATTTTTGTATTGTTGTAACCTTTTTTTTTTCCGAAAGTATGTGCAACCCTAAAGGCACTTAGTGTTGAATGCTATGGAGATTGGGAAACCCTTTAAAGCCTCTATTCTTTCCTGCTGAACAGCAAGACTGCTCAAATGTCAATCTATGCTTTGCTTCTACAGGGTCGCTCTAAGACTCTATGTGGGAGGTGAATACATTTATGCTACAATTTTCTAAAATATATAAAATAAAATAGAGTTTACTTTGTGAAAATGCAGGGCCACGAAGGAACAGAAGGTGATCAACCTGCAGCCTGACCTCCTAGTTTCACACCGATGGGCAGAGGCGAGAGAGATGAGAGCTCTCAATGAAACGGTGATGCTATTTATAAGGCGCTGTGAGATCGCAATGTCCTGCTGATCCAGTAGGAGCCAGCTCAAAGGGGATTGTCTTCAGAGACTTTTACAAACTTGGCCCAGCTCTGGGCACATGGCTCACCCCCTAGGACCGCCTCCTCACCCCGTCGCCGGCTGCCCAGCCAGGACACTCCCCCGCGCCCTCCAGGGTTGCCTACCTGTCTGCAGCACAGCCGCGGGTCCCGTCCGGAGGGGGCAGGAGCGCTCCCGCGTGCAGCCAGGGGGCCGGCGCCAGGTCGTGGGCGTCGCCCCTCCCCTGGGCAGCGCCGCACACCTGGGCGGCCAGCGGCGAATCCCTGGCAGCCGCCCTGCCCGCGGCGCTCTGCCCATCTTGCAGGGAAGTGGTCATTGTCGCCGGCCGGGGGGCTCGGGCGTCATGGGAGACTCGGCGCGTGGGGAGAAGGGGACCGCGCGGCCGGAGGCGAGGTGCCGGCTAGGCAGCCCGAGCGCTCTGCAGGTGTGGTGGCCTCGCAGCCTGCGCTCGGAGCCCCGGCGGCTGAGACGCGCTGCCGAGCAATCTGCGAGGCGGCGGGGGAGGGGAGGGGGCGGAGGAGGAGGGTGGGGAGAGGGGAGGAGCGGCCGGTGGGTGGGGGCCGCAGGCGGCGGGGCGAGCCGCGGAGGGGGCTGGGAGGGCGCGAGAGCGCCGGGCCGGCCCCGCGCGTGGCCCGGGGCGCTCGGGGCCGCTGGCAGCGCTCCCGCGCCGTCCGATCCGGGACGCGAGGCCGGGACTGCCGCCTTTCCAGGTGGGCACCGGGGCGCAAGACTGAGCCCAGGGTCTGGGCGGCCCCGGCGCCGCTGGAGGCGGAGACCCAGCAGAGCGGGCGCTCCCGCTGGGCTTGCCGGGAGGACCGCAGGCGGGACAGGGGTCTGCGCAGCCCTGACCCTCATACCCTTGCATTCTTCCTGCTCTGCCATCTGAGATCACCTAAGCTGTTGCTGGGCCGCCATGACAGTCCCTACCGGGCCAGGAGGGCAGGAGGCCAGGGCACCAGGGGGCTGGGTTTGCCCCAGTCCTTCCCCACGTGCCTCTTCTTCCATGCACTTCGCAGCCAAAGATTGGGGGGTTGGTGGGGAGCAAAGAGTCCAATCATTATAGAAAACTACTGAGATTTTGAGAATTCTCAGTAAAGCATGAGTAAACCCGTAGGTGTCTGGAATTAGAAAGACTATTCGTTTTATGGTAATGAGAGAAGCTTACATTAATGAATTCCAGGTTGCCTTACGCTACCTATTCCATCCCCTCAACAGCTCCATAAATTAGATGTTTATCTCATTTTACACAAAAGGAAACTGGGGCTCAAAGCCATCGAGTACCTTGCACTAGTAACATAGCACTAGTAGCTGGTGCCGTCAATATTCCAACCCAGAAACTTCTCAAAAACCCAGACTGTTTGAAATAGTAATGGCATTATCATGCTCACCCTCTGAGATGCAGCAGCCCTACTCTGAAATGCTGGGTGATCCTGTTTCTGCTCTTCCAGTGAGTGTGCCCGTCCCTATGCACTGTTGAGGATTTCCAAATGTTTCACAGGGTCTTTGTTCTTTGACCAAATTGGGTAATATCTGTCCCTGGCATCTGCTTTACCAGGTTTTCTTAATTTCAACAACCTCTGCCCAGGGAAAGGTAAACATTGCCTCCAGAAGAAAGTAGCAGCCCCCCTCCCCCATCTCAGTGCATCCTCGCCCACCGAAGCACCGACCACTAGAGAAGCCAGGGGTCACTAATTCCCAGCCTATGAAGAAATCTGGGGCACCCCGTGAAGACAGAAAATCCTTGAGTCACAGTTCAGGGAATCCAAGTTCTTTATTTTCCTAATGTCAAAATTAAGGCACAAAAGTGACCTGGGTCACAGTGGGTGTGATCTCTGGGATCTTTTATACCAGGGGTCCCCAATCCCTGGGCCCTGGACCACAACATACTAGTCCATGGACTGTGAGGAACCAGGCATCACAGCAGGAGGTGAGCGGCTGGTGAACCAGAATTACCGGGAGAGCTCTGTCTCCTGTCAGATCAGCTGGGCATTAGATTTTCATAAGAGAGCGAACCCTATTGGTGAACCTTGCCTGCCAGGGATCTAGGTTGCTCCTTATGAGAAACTAACAAATGCCTGATGATCTGAGGTGGAACAGTTTCATCCCGAAACCATCACCCCCACCCCACCTCCGATCGGTGGAAAAATTTTCTTCCATGAAACCAGTTCCTGATGCCAAAAAGGCTGGGGACACTGCAGTTTATACAATACGTTGGCTAAGCTAGGACAAAATGGTGATTCTCCTTCTCAGGAAAACATAAAAATACTAATCGTGGTGATGACTAACATTATTGACACGTGTGCCAGACAAAGCCCTCACTCACATCTAGTTCTCTGAATTACAGATTCTATGCCTGGGTTTAAGTGAATTTAATTTAAAAGCTTACAGATATACTGAGGTTATTCCAGCAAAAAATAAATGAGGTATGTAGTTGCAGACAACTTGAACTAAAGAAACAAAGAAATAAGTAAACTTTAATCATTATCATCATTATCCCAATTTTATCTAGAACTCTTGCAGGCAGCCACTTCTCTCTAATAATGTACTTCAGCACATGAATTAGTGGCTGAAGTTTATACTGTCTCCACTCCCAACAACTCTCTCTCTCTCTCTCTCTCTCTCTCTCCCTCCCCCTCTCCCTCCCCCCCTCCCTGCCCTTCCCCTCTCTTACACACACACACACACACACACACACACACACACACACACACACACACGGCGGGGGAAGGGGGGAGACAGAGAGAGAGAGAAAGAGAGAGAGCACACTTTTGATGTTGTTTTTTTTTCTTGGAGAAAGGGATAGGTGGAAATTGCACGTGTCTTTGGAATCACTGGAAATGCTATTTCCCAGTGGTGCATCCCGCTCCACATCCTAGTGTAATTGCCATAATTTCTTAACCTCAGGAAAGAATATTCTTTGGTTGGAAAGATATCTCTATTTTGTCTCCCCTTTCCAGGCATTCTCCTATTTAGTGGAAATCCAGGGAGGGCCAACTGGCAGGCTTTATGCTCCTAATCCAACCCCCATGGGTAGAAATTGTAATCCCTGAGATTACCAGGGGCAAAAAGAAAAAGAACAGGTCTCTGAGAATGAAAAACTAAATAATTTTGTCTTGTAGCACTAAATGTTACATTTACTCCCAGTAACACCTTGAGAATCTGTACCAAGGGTTTATAGAATTAGCTCATTCACATCTTTGAAGCAAGTCAATAAAGGAACTAGGTTTTTTTTATCCAAGTGGTTTACAAGAAATGATTCTAAATAAAGAACTATGCAGTATAAAAGGTACAGAATCCTGTCAGACCTGCTACAGCCTAAGAAAAGAGAGGTATTTTTCTATAAAAGAGAAGTTTTTTAAAAGAGAAATTTTCATCCTCATAATGGACAGATTTCTGAAACAATACAGCAGATATGTGGGTACCAAAGAGCAGTATCAGTCCCCTGGGTGGCTGTCCTCCTTTTGGACTTGGGCCTGTAAAATTGTAGAGAAGCAGCTTGTCCCCTGGCCCCTTTTCTCCGTGGGCCTTTTCTACTCTTTGTACCTCCCTTTCCTGTCTTTCCTCAGGAATCCCAGTCTTTCTATCCCTCCTGGAAAATGTGTCCTCATTGCATTCCTCTCTCCCTCTGCTCATCAATTAAATTTCTTAACCCTTTGTATTGTGAAAGATAACACACATACAGAAAAGAAGGTCATAAACAACAATGTATAATGGCTTATCACAAGGAAAATACTGATGTCAGGTCGTGAAATGGACTCATGTCAGCCTTCCAGAAACTCCTCTTTTGTCCCTCCCTCCAATTCAAAGTTTCTTTCTTTCTCTTTCTTTCTTTCTTTCTTTCTTTCTTTCTTTCTTTCTTTCTTTCTTTCTTTCTTTCTTTCTTTCTTTCTTTCTTTCTTTCTTTCTTTCTCTTTCTTTTTCTTTCTTTCTTTTTCTTCTTTCTTTCTTTCTTTCTCTCTTTCTTTTCTTTCTTTCTCTTTCTTTTCTCTCTCTCTCTCTCTCTCTTTCTTCCTCTCTTCCTTTCTTTCTTTCCTTTTATTTTGCAGTGTCTCTGTCGCCCAGACTGGAGTGCAGTGGCAGGAACATAGCTCACTGCAGTCTTGACATCCCAAGCTCAAGCAATCCAGCCACCTCAGCCTCCCAAATAGCTGAGACCACAGGCACATGCCACCACATCCAGTCCTTTACTTTTAGTAGAGACGAGGTCTCACCATGTTGCCCAAGTTGGTCTCAAACTCCTGGGCTCAAGCAATCCTCCCTCTACAGCCTTCCGAAGTACTGAGATTACAGACTTCAGCCACCACTCCCAGCCCAATTCAAATGTTCAGAATAATCAAATCCTTCTTTTTGTTTATAGTTTACACCTAACTATCCATCCCTAAACAAAATAGATTAGGTTTTCTAGATTTGGTCTTTATATAAATGCAATCATACTGTTTGGCCCCTTTATGTTTGACTTGGTTCCCTTAATATTTCATTTGTAGTATTCTTCCATGCTGTTGCAAGTAGCTGTAGTCTTTTTGTTTTTCTATTGTATGTAATACCACAATTTACTTATCCATTTTACTGCAGGAAGATATCTAGGCTGTTTCCAGCTTTGACTATTATTAATACTGCCACAATGCACATTTTTGCACACTTCCCTTGGTACGCGTAGGCATGCAATTCTGGGAGGTATACATGTAGGAGTGGCATTGTGAGGTCATCGTATATAGATGTATGTTTGGTTTTAGTAGACATTGCAGTTTACCGAATTGTTTGTATTGATTTTTATCACTACCAGGAATGCATAAGCTTTCCCAGTTCTTCACATCCTTGACAATTAGAAGTGTCACAGTAGACATTCTGGTGAGTGCATAGCAGTATCTCATTGTGGAATTTGACTTTTCTTTATGACTAATGAGTTTGAGCAATTTTTTCTATGATTAGTTGCCATTTAGACATCCTCTTTTTTTTTTTTTTTTTTTTTCTTTTTTGTGAGTTGGAGTCTCGTTCTATTTCCCAGGCTGGAGTTCAGTGACACAAACATGGCTCAGCTCACTGAAGCCTCAACCTCCTGGGCTCAAGCAATCCTCCCTCCTTGGGTTCCCAAAGTGCTGGAATTACAGGCGTGAGCCACAGAGCCTGGCCTGGACATCTCTTTGGATGGACCAATCCAAATCTCTTGCTCATTCTTATGATGAGTCATTTGTCTTTTTCTTACTCACTTATGAGTTATTTTTAAGTTCTGTTTTTATCTTATGGTGTTGAGGTATATAGGTTGTTTTTTATTAATATAAATAAGTAATATCACAGCCTCACTCATAGAAAAGACTATCCTATCCTCACAGCTTTGCAGTGGCTCCTTTGTCATAATTCAGTTGCTGATCTACCCATCGGTCTGCTCTGGGCTCTGTCCTCTATTCCACTAGTTTATTTACCAATATTTATGTCAATATCACATTGCCATAATCATGATTTATAACAAGTCTTAATACTCAATGGAGCAGGGCTTTTCATTCTGTTCTTCAAGATGGATTCTTCAAGATAGTCAGCGGCACAGATCTTAGTCTTAGCTCTGATCTCAAAGGGATGGGTATTAAATATGATATCGTATATTTATCACAGATATCCTTTATCAGAGAGAAAGGTTCCCTCATTTTCCTTGTTTGCTAAGAATTTTTATTATGAATGAATATTGAACATTATTAAATCAACTTTTCTGCCTCTAGAGTTGATCATATGATCTCCATCATTCTATCTATTAAAGTTGTTAACTATGTTGACTTTTTTTGGGGGGTGGGAATGGAGTCTCGCTCTGTCCCCCGGGCTAGAGTGCAGTGGTGTGATCTCGGCTCACTGCAAGTTCCGCCTCCCGGGTTCACGCCATTCTCCTGCCTCAGCCTCCTGAGTAGCTGGGACTACAGGCGCCCGCCACCACGCCCAGCTAATTTTTTGTATTTTTAGTAGAGACGGGGTTTCACCGTGTTAGCCAGGATGGTCTCGATCTCCTGGTCTCATGATCCTCCCGCCTTGGCCTCCCAAATCCGGTGGATTACAGGAGTAAGCCACCGAGCCCGGCCTAACTATGTTGACTTTTTTAATGATAAACTGAGTGTACATTCATAGGATAAACCCTACTCATATCTCTACATACATTTAATAAGATTGCTAATATTTTGTTTACACATTTTTGCACCTATGTTCATGAGTGAGATTGGCCTGAATTTTTCTTTCTCATAATATTCTTCTGAGATGTTTTTATAGGGTAATGATGGCCTTGTTAAAAGTGGAGAGTTTTCCCTCTTTTTCTTTCTTTGAAGAGTTTATACATATTATTTCTTATATAAACTGTGTTATTTCTTCCTTAATAGTTAATAAAAATTACTTGTTAAGCCATCAGACCCTGTCGTTTTCTTTGTGGAAAAGTTTTTAATAAATGACTCAATATCTTTAATAGTTATAGGAGTATTCCAAATTCTCATTTTTTTCTACTGTTAATTTTGACAAGTAGTATTTACTAGGAATGTATCTATTTCATCTCAATTTTAAACTTTTTAATATCTGAAGGCTTTACTGTGCTTCCCTATGCCCATTCCTGACATTAAATATTAGTGCTTTCTCTCCTTTTTTCTTGATTATATTCACCAGAGTTTATCAAGTTTTTAAGTTTTTCAAAAATAATCTTATTTTTCATTTGTGTTTTATTTTGTTAATTTCTATACCTTTTTTGTTTTTGTTTTTGTTTCTTTTGAGATGGAGTCTTGCTCTGTCGCCCAGGCTGGAGTGCAGTGGCACGATATCAGCTCACTGCTACCCCTGCCTCTCCGGTTCAAGCAATTCTCCTACTTCAGCCTCCCCAGTAGCTGGGATTACAGGCACCCACCACCACGCCCAGTTAATTTTTTGTACTTTTAATAGAGATGAGGTTTCACTATGTTGGCCAGGCTGGTCTCGAACTCCTGACCTCAGGCGATCCACCCACCTCAGTCTCCCAAAGTGCTGGGATTACAAGTGTGAGCCACTGCTCCTGACTTATTTCCCTCCTTCTTTTTTTGGTTTTATTTGTGATTATTTTTTGCTGATTTTCTAAATATTTTACATGGATGCTTATGGCTTATTGACGTTTAGCTTTCCTTATTTTCTAATATTTACATTTAAAGACATTCATTTCCTTCCAGGTATGATTTTTAACTATATCCTTGAAGTTTTAGTATATTGATTTGTATTATTATTCAGTTCAAAGTATTTTATACTTTCCATTGCAATATTCTCCTACCTGTCGATTTTGGTTTTTAAAAATATTTAATTTAACTACTTTGTTATCACAGACTATACTTTATGTGATTTCAGTCCTTTGGAATTTCTTGAAACTTACTTTATGACCCAGACTATGGTCAATTTTTAATAATATTCTATGTATGATATAGAAGAAGGGGTTTTCTAAAATTGCTTCACTTATGTATGTGTAGGTCAAGTAGGACAAATGTGTTAACCATGCTGTTTAAATTCCTTATTCTTACTGATTTTTTGTTTGTTCTGTTATTTCCTGAGAGATGTTATATTAAAATTCCATCACTCAATCACTCTGTATTAGCAATCACTCTCCATTTTACTCCAACCTACCCAGTCCCAGGTAACCATTAATTTACTTCCTGTCTCTATAGATTTGCTTATTCTAGATATTTCATATAAAAGGAATCATACAATATGTTTATTTTTTATGAATGGATTTTTTTCACTTTGCATATGTTTTTGAGGTACATACATATTATATCATGTCTCGGTACTTTGTTATATTTTTAGTGAAGAATAAAGTTATATGTATTTACATTTTTTATTCATTCAGTTGATGTACACTTGGATTGTTTCCACTTTTTGGCTATTGTGAATACTGACCCAAAGAAGATTTGTGTACAAGTATCTGTTTGGACATATGTTTTGATTTCTTTTTAGCATTGCTGGGTGATGTGGTATCTCTACATTTAATAATTTGATGACTACCAGAATGTTTTCCAAAGTATTTGCACCATGCTACTTTCCCATCAGCAATCTATGAAGGATGCAGTTTCTCCACATCCTAACACTTGTTATGATCTGTCTTTTTGATTATAGCCATTCCAGTGGGTGCCAAGTGGTATCTCATTATGATTTTGATATGCATTTTTCCAGATGGCTAATGATGTTGAGTATATTTTCATGTGCCTATTGGCCATTTGCATATTGTCTTTGGAGAAATGTCTATTCAGATCCTGCCTGCTTTTTAATTGAGTCATTTGTCTTTTTATTATTGATCTTAATTATTCTATACATATTCTAGGTACAAATTGCTTATCAGATTTATGATCTGCAAATTTTTCTCCCATATGAGGAGTTGACTTTTCACTTTTTTGATGGTATCTTTGAACCAAAAATGCTTTCAATTACAATGAAGTACAATTTATATTTTCCTTTGAACACTTTTGATTTTCTGATCCTATGAAAGCTTTTCCTATGCCAAGGTCACAAAGATTTACTCCTATATTTGCTTCTAAGAGTTTTATAGTTTTAGTCCTTACATGTACATTATGATAATTTTGAGTTAATATTTGTGTATGGTATGAGGAAGGAGTCCAACTTCTTTCTTTTGCGTGTATATATCCGGTTGTCCCAGGATCAATTAGTAAAAACACTATTATTTTCCCATTGAATTGTCTTGGCACCCTTGTCAAAAATCAATTGACCATAAATATGAGAATTTATTTCTGAGCTCTCAAAGCTAGTCCATCAATGTGTCTATTCTTATGCCGAACCATACTATTTTTATTATTTTTATTTTTGTAACTTTGTGGTAAACTTTAAATTTTGAAATCAGGGGACCAGGGATGGTGGCTCACAACTGTAACCCCAGCACTTTGTGAGGCCAAAGCAGGTGGATGGCTTGAGCCCAGGAGTTCAAGACCAGCCTGGGCAACATGGTGAAACCTCGTTTCTATAAAAACAATACAAAAGTTATCCAGGTGTGGTAGTGTGTGCCTATAGCCCCAGCTACTCATGCGGCTGAGGCAGGAGGATCACTTGAACCTGGGAGGCAAAGATTGCAGTAAGCCAAGATCATCGTGCCACTGTACTCCAGCCTGGATGACAGAGCCAGACCTTATTTCAAAGAAAAACAAAAATTAGATCAGGAACTGTGAATCCCCCAACTTTGTTTTTCTTTTTTAAGATTATTTAAGCTATTCTGAGTCTCTTGAATTTCTGCATGAATTTTCAGATCAGCTAATGCAGAGGAGCCAGCTGGGATTTTGGTAGGGATTTCATTGAATCTGAGGTTCAAGTTCGGGAGTATTGCCTTCTTAACAATATTAAGTTTTCTGATCTATGAACGTGGATTGTCTTTCTATTTATTTGTGTCTTCTGTAGTTTTGTTTTAAAATGTTTTATAATTTTAAGATTATAAATGTTGTACTTCTTTCTTAAATTTATTCCTAAGTATTTTGTTCTTTTTAATGTTATTATAAATGGATAGTTTTCTTATATTTCCAGATTGTTTGTTCTTAATATGAAAACAATTGATTTGCATATTGACTATGTGCCCTTGCAATCTTGCTGAATTAGTTTATTAGTTCTAATAGTTTTTGTTTTTATTGTTGTGTCTTTTAGTGGATTTCTTATGATTTCTTTATGTAAGACTCTGTCATCTGCAAACAGAAACAATTTTAGTTCTTTCTTTCTTCTTTCCTTCCTCCTTTCTTCCTTCCCTCCTTCCTTTCTTTCTTTTCCTAGAACCTCCAACACAATGTTGAATGGAAATGCAAAGAACATAAAATCTTGTCTTTTTCTGATCATAAGGGAAAATAGTCAATCTTTCAGCATTACATATTATGTTTGCTGTTGTTTTGTTATAAATGCTCATTATAAAGTTGAAAATGTTGCTTCTCTTCCTAGTTTCTAGAGTGCTTTTATTATGAAGAGGCATTGGGTTTTATCAAACTATTTTTTCATTCCTCTTTATATTTAAAGGATGTTTTTGTTGGCTATAGAATTATTGGTTGGCACTAATTTCTTTCAACATTTTGAATATATTTTTTCATTGCTCTGGCTTAATTTTTTGTATTGCGATATCACACGTCAGCCTAAAATTAACAAATGCTCCTGGGAAGAGGGAGACTTTTCATCAAATCATAACATAGTCTATACTTTATTCCTTTAAAATAGGACTTCTTTAGCCCCCTAGCTTATTGCTAGTCATTCTACCAAAGCAATTTTTAATTTAATTGGGCCAGGCTTAAGCTTCTTCTGACTTATATAGTGACTATACATTTCTTTCAGTGGCTTTTAGAAGATAAAGTTCACACCTGAGTAAAATAAAGCATAGGAGAATAATGGTAACAGGTAAGTTCCTCTAAGATAGAAGGATAGTACTGCAGCCAACTGGTACAGGCCCTATTTAACAGGACCACAATCTATTGGGAATCCTAGTATCTTCTGTTAAGTGGTCCTCTCCCATGAAAGACCATTTTAAATAATATTTGGGCCTAATTAAAAATGAAATTCTAGGAACACGAATTGAATTGACAGACAAAGCTACCTATACTCTTCTTATGGATTAATTTATTTTATTTATTTATTTTCTTTGAGACAGAGTTCCACTCTTGTTGCCCAGGCTGGAGGGCAGTGGCGCGATTTCGGCTCACCGCAACCTCCGCCTCCCAGGTTCAAGTGATTCTCCTGCCTCAGCCTCCTGAGCAGCTGGGACTACAGGCATGCGCCAACCATGCCTGGCTAATTTTGTATTTTTAATAGAGACGAGGTTTCTCCATGTTGCTCACACTGGCCTCAAACTCCTGACCTCAGGTGGACTGCCTGCCTTGGCCTCCCAAAGTGCTAGGATTACAAGGGTGAGCCACCATACCCGGACTATGAATTTATTTACTTATCTTTTTTTTTTTTTGAGATGGAGTCTCACTCTGTCACCAGACTGGAGTGCAGTGGTGCAATCTCAGCTTACTGCAACCTCCAACTCCCTGGTTCAAGCGATTCTCCTGCCTCAGTCTCCCAAGTAGCTGGGACTACAGGCACACGTCACCATGCCCAGCTAATTTTTGTATTTTTAGTAAATTTTGTAATTTGTAGTATTTTAGTAGAGCTAAATTTTGTATTTTGTAGTAGAGTATTTTGTATTTTGTATATTTAGTAGAGGCCTCCCAAAGTGCTAGGATTACAAGCACGAGCCACCGCACCCGGCCTGTTCATTTATCTTCTAACACAACATTCAGATGCTCAGACTGCTTCATGTAAAACTTCTAGCATGCTTATGAATTTCCATAATGCCCCAATTAAGTCCCCTAATTCTCGGTAGTACCAAAAATTTTTTGGCGTTTGTAATATTCCTGCTTGCGATTGCTTTGTGGGAAGAAGAAATTTGGGGCCCAGTCTGTCAGTCTGTCACTTTTATGAGCTGTAGTCAGTCCAATATCATTTATTTTAAAGTGGTAAAGAAAACCACAGCAGTCCTCCAGGGAGTGTGCTTTATTCTCCAGCCCTTGAAGCACAACTTTTAGTGAGTGCCTCTCGGCACACCTGTGCATGCCTGCCCTTGTTAGATCAAAACTGTGCATACTCTTAGACCTCTGAGCTCCAGATGGCTCACAGTGATCCTGCCACCAGCTTTAATATGGAAGTGTAAAGTATAGCTATTTCATATCTCAACTTTTATTACTCTCAGTAGCTGGATGTAGTTCCCATCTCCTTGACTTTTATTTAGAAATATAAACAAATTAGTCATTTCTTATTTAAAACAGCAGTGCTAGTAAATCCAAGGACTAGCCTTGAACGAATGTCTTAAAGGAGCAGCAGGATTCGATTTTAAAAAGATAAAAAGAAGTAAAAGGATTGGGATTGTGGCAAGATATTATAGAAATGAAAATTCCCTTAAAGAACATGCTGTAGGAATTGAAAATCTCTGGTAACAGTTTTTAAACTAGCAATGTAACATAGTGTTATACCTAAGGAAATAAGACGGTATAACTAAAGAAATGCTAATATATCCCTTCCCTACAGATTCTCTTTTGGCTTTCATGTTGTAAGGAACTTGGATTTCCCAAGGAATTAGAATATACCAGCAAAGATCAAGTGCTTATAAAAGAAAGCTCAGTATCGCGGTTTTCTACCCCGTTTATAGCAAGTACACAGATCCCTAAATCCTGCGTTCTGTGGGTGAATAATACCCTTGGCTTTAGTTTATATCCTTTTCTTATTCTCAGCATTGACCTTGACTTCCTTCTATATATTTTATTTGCATCTATTATTTTTATTGTTATCTTGCTGTATTTGTGCAAGCCACCTCAAATCCTTTTTGGAACAAACCTAGTGACGGATAGATGGACATATAAAAATAACAGTTAACAACTTACAATGTTTACTGTACACTCTATAATTTTGTGAGGGGATAAATAGCCTGCAGAGTGAGTGTGGACAAAGCCAGAGAAACACTATCTTGGTAAGATTATTTTGATTCTGTAGTTTCCCTTTGACTCATGCTGAGCCAATATGGCTTGGAGATTTCTCTCTTATTGGACATTTGAATATCAAAGGGATAGGAGGAAGTTAGAGATAAAATTTCAACCTCCCTTCTGATGCCAACCTGATACTATTTAAGTCTCATGCCATCTAAGGCCTGCATTTCACATGTCCTCTTCCAACCCCCAAATATCTCTCTCATAAGGGGAGATACCTTTACCCCATGTACAAAGTATGCCTAGATAATTTGTATGCTCTTTAAGGATTAAATGGATCATTCATGTATTTCTTATGCATCAATTCAGAGTCTATTGTCTATAGGGTATGGCGTTCTATTAGAAAGTCTTGTCTCAGTCTTTAAGAAATTTAAATCATATATTAACAAACACATAACAATCTGCAACTTAAAAATCGGTTTGGAAATAATGACACTTCTTTTGGCTTGACACTGAAATCTAGTCTTTGACTCTGATTTGCTGCATTGCCTAATGGCAGATACTCAGTCGAGTTCATTCTCACTTACCCAGTGATTTATCTTGCCACATGATGATTCCTAGGCCCTGCTAAAAATTTAGTTCAGAGTTCCATCTCTTCCCCTCTGCAAACACTCCCAGCCTCACCATGAGGTAACACCTGGTGCAGTGATCTGTAGCAAACATTTCCATCCCTTTACATTTTATAGGAACATGTGGAAAACTCTTCTGGAAATTCTTCAGAAAATAAAGGAAAATAGGAGAGGGGGATCACTCCAGGGCCTCTCTTGGGCTAAACATTCTAGATGCCACATATCTGCAAACATGTATTAAGAAAGAAAGTCTACCCTCCTGCTTTGGAAATTATCTGTCTGGTTGTCATAGCCCAAGTCTATCCAATATTTGAATCTGTTCCCCTTCTAGTTCTGACTTTATATGGCTATGTGGGTAGACCAAGGTTGGGGGACCAGTTTGTTTGACTGCTGCATTTTCAGGATAAATAAGACATTGTTGGGCCAGGCACAATAGCTCACACTTGTAATCCCAGCACTTTGGGAAGCTGAGGCAGGAAGACTGCTTGAGCCCAGGAGTTTAAGACCAGCCTGGGCAACATGGTGAAACTATGTCTCTACAAAAAATACAAAAATTAGCCGGGTATGGTGGTGTGCGCCTGTAGTCCCAGCTACTCAGATAACTAAGAGGTGGGAGGACTGCTTGAGCCTGGGAGGTCAAGGCTGCAGTGAGCCATGATTGTGCCACTGAACTCCAGCCTTGGTGAGAGAGCAAGACCCTGTCTCAGAGAAAAGAAAAAAAAGAAAAAAAGAAAAGAAAGGAAAAGGAAGAAAGAAAGAAGGAAGGAAGGAAGGGAGGGAGGGAGGGAGGGAAGGAGGGAGGGAAGGAAATAAATTGTTATTCTGGTTTCAAATATTAGTCTCAAGGATATCATGTGCAAAAGTCACATCCATTAATCCAGTCATTTCTAGGTGAAGGCCAGGCGTGGTGGCTCATGCCTATAATCCCAGCATTTTGGGAGGCCAAAGTGGGTGGGTAACTTGAGGTCAGAAGTTTGAGACCAGCCTGGCCAACATAGCAAAACCCCTTCTCTACTAAAAATACAAAAATTAGCCAAGCGTGGTAGTACATGCCTGTAGTCCCACTTACTCGGGAGGCTGAGGCAGGAGACTCGCTTGAACCCAGGAGGCAGAGGTTGCAGTGAGCCAAGATCACGCCACTGCACTCCAACCTGGGCAACAAAGTGAGGCTCAGTCTCAAAAAAAAAAAAAAAAAAATTAGGTCAAGTTCCTGAGTCTGCAAAGTAGAGGAGTAGACCCTGGGCTCGGGTGAATTTATATTCTTTTTTTTTTTTAGACGGAGTGTTGCTCTGTTGCCCAGGCTGGAGTGCAGTGGCGCGATCTCGGCTCACTGCAAGCTCCGCCTCCAGGGTTCATGCCATTCTCCTGCCTCAGCCTCCCAAGTAGCTGGAACCAGAGGCTCCCGCCACCATGCCCGTCTACTTTTTTTGGATTTTTAGTAGAGACGGGGTTTCACCGTGTTAGTCAGGTGGTCACGATCTCTTGACCTCATGATTCACCCGTCTGGGCCCCACAAAGTGCTGGGATTACAGGTATGAGCCATCGCGCCTGGCCAGGTGAATTTATATTCCAAGGCTATTAGCTTGAGGCAGGCAGGGCCTGTGTTTAACTCACTCATTATTCTTTAAAGTGCCTGATCCATAGTAGACATCTGATGTATCTGAATGAAAGAAAATTCTCCTTTTTCAGGCTTCTTAGAAGTCACTCTACTGACTCTTCTGGTGACATCAGTCACATCACACAGGGTTTCCTTTGAACCTTTTGATAAGTTGTATTATACCCATTTTATAGATGGAAAAACCAAGATTTAAATTAGTTAAATATCTTTTCTATTATAAAAACTTTAATAGAATGACTTTGAAACCCAGCTGCATAGAATTTCAAAGCCCATGCCCTTTCCATTACATGATGGTGCTCATCAGAATAGAGATTACAGCTAACTAGAGCTTGAACCCAGGAGTTCAAGCTTCTTGGAAAAGACATAATTTGAACTGGGTTTTCAAGGTTGTGTAGTACTTCAACCTACAGACAGGATACACAATATCAGCAAAATATGAAGGAGCAAGAGATTGCATGCTATATTAGGAAAATATTAAGTGATAAAGTTCAACTTGAGTGTAAAAGCTATAAGTAATCAAATGGATGGGAGGTGACCCCAAGAAAGTTTGACAGATCTTTAAATTCTTGAATGCCAGATGGAGCAATTTTAACATTCTTCTATAGATAATCAGAAGCAAACAAAGGTTTTTAAAGAACATATGAAACATGATTAAAGCCATGCTTTAGGGTGATGATTCAAGTTGACATGTTCCTTAATTGGAAGTAAAGAGACGATTTAAGAAGCTATTGAAAACAGTGCACGTAATGATAGTAAGGGTAGGACAGTGGGAAAGGAGAGGGACAATTCAAAGAAGCCCTGGGCTTCAAGACAAGGTAGGTACGGAGTGGAGCATTCACAGAAATGGAGGAGTTAAATTGAGGATGTAGGCTAATCATGCTTTTGGTTTTGTATACATTACATTGGCATTGCTGTAGGATATCCAAATGTAGATGGACAGCAGGAAGTTGGAATGCCTGCCTGTAGTTTGAAAAGTCTCCTCTAGTGTCATCTGTTGGGGATTCTTCTGCAGAGAGACAATAATTGAAATCATAGAGCAAATGAGATTGTCAGAGGCAAGGGTATGAAAAGTAAAGACTTGAACAAACCTCAGGCAGGAACATTCAGGGGGCAGAAGGAGGAAGAAGAAGCCTCAAAGTAGACAGAGAAGGCGGGGTTGGAAAGGTAAGTGGCTATTACTTCCCTCAAGGGGTTATTTCTGCTACTTTCAAGACTGAGGATTACTGTCTTAGTTTAATGATAGAAGATGATGAAAATAGCTAGGAGGAACTAAGTTGGTAAATATGGATTAGGCCAAGGTAAATTTGATGAGCTGAATATAATTTTTTTGTGACCATTAACTTTTAAAACCTTTTTTTACAAAGGTTTTAAACCTTTGTAAAATGTTACTTCAAACCTCATTTATTTTTCCAGGCTTCCCCCGCTGCCTCCTTTTTGAATAAAAGTAGATTGGCAAAGTCTAGGCAATACTGATGGACAATGGATTTCTAGGAAATTGTGACTAGAAAACATTTAGGAATAACATTCTAAGTTAACTTTCAGACTTGCTTCAAATGTGAATTGAACGATCAGCAACTGAAGTTATGGAACACTTTGAATTGAAAATAAAGTCAATTAATTGTATAACTTTATCTCGACTATTAAGGTGCTCTTTTCATTTTCTAACATTCTGTCTTTGACATACTCATCCTTCATTGCCCTCTGGTTTTCAATTTTTAATAAATTAGATAAAATCATTTTACTTTCAAAATTCCAATTTAATATAAGTGACATTTGCTTCTCCATCCTTTCATAATGCTAAATACACAAAAAATTCTTCTATCTTTGGATATTTTTGGTTGATAAGCATTCAGCATATTTTTGTTGTTTCAGTATGAGAGACTTCTATGAAAAGAAAACAAAAGGTATGTGAATAAAATAACTTCATTGCTGAAGACCTATATTTACTTGCCCAGTCTTCATGAGATCATGTAATTTCATAGGTCTCTGAATATCTTCTGCTAATCTAGGTTTGTTTAGTGAAGAGAGGCTTTGTAAAATTGCTTTTTAATTACAGAAATAATTTTTTCTTTTTTACTAGTTCAACCTTTATTTTATTTTATTATTATTATTTTTTTGAGACAGAGTCTTGCCCTGTCTCCCAGGCTGGAGTGTAGTGGCGTGATCTCGGCTCACTGCAACCTCTGGCTCCCAGGTTCAAGTGATTCCCGTGCCTCAGCCTCCCGAGTAGCTGGGATTACAGGCACGTATCACCAGGCCTGGCTAATTTTTGTATTTTTAATAGAGAAGGGATTTCACTATGTTGGCCAGGCTGTTTTGGAACTCCTGATCTCAAATGATCGCCCACCTCAGCCTCTCAATGTGCTGGAATTACGGGCATGAGCCACCGCGCCACACTCAACCTTTATTTTAGAATCAGGGGTACATGGCCTGGCGCGGTGGCTCACGCCTGTAATCTCAGCAGTTTGGGAGGCCGAGGCAGGCGGATCATGAGGTCAACAGATCGAGATCATCCTGGCTAACACGGTGAAACCCTGTCTCTAACAAAAATACAAAAAAATTAGCCTGGCATGTTAGTCTGGCGTGGGGGCGGGCGCCTGTAGTTCCAGCTACTTGGGAGGCTGAGGCAGGAGAATGGTGTGAACTCGGGAGGCGGAGCTTGCAGTGAGCCGAGATCTCGCCACTGGACTCCAGCCTGGGTGACAAGGTGAGACTCTGTCTCAAATAAAGAAAAAAAAAAAAAAGAATCAGGGGGTACATGTGCAAGTTTGTTACGTGTGTACATCGTATAATGCTGAGGTTTGGGATATGACTGATCTTGTCACCCAGCTACTGAGCATAGCACACAACACTTAGTTTTTCCGCCCTTGCTCTCCTCCCTCCCTCCCCACTGTTGTAGTTACCAGTATCTATTGTAGCCATATTTATGTCCATGAGTACCTAATGTTTAGCGACCACTTATAAATGAGAACATACCATGTTTGTTTTCCTTCCCTGAGTTAATTCACTTAGAACAATGGCCTCCAGCTTCATCCATGTTGCTGCAAAGGACATGGTTTTGTTCTTTCATAAAAAAAAAATTTTAACTAACTTTTATGATTAATTTCAATTGATATGAGAAACCCTGAAAATAATCTGCATAAATGTGTAGAATATTTGGAAATTGCCTGTAATCTCCATGTTTATTTGTTGTTGTCATTAAAGCACATTGGTTGGCAAAAATAAGAAAAGCAATCCATGTCATAGTAAATATTATGTTGGGAGAAGGCAAACAGAATAAAAAGTTTAAAAAGAGGGGAAACAACAGCAATTTAATAGAATGACCTCTAAAATAAAATAATCTGTTATAGTGCGAGATGAAACTATCAAGCCTCCAATTTATAAGTATTTCTTGTCTAAAAAATAGAAAAGAAATTAAGCTTTAATTATCATGAACATCGATATTTACACTGGCACCTTCACACCCTCTGTATATTATTAGCAAAGTTCAGTTCATACCAAGTGTATAAGTTATGCCCAGGGCATATTATGAGAGTCGATGCTCTTTGAGAATTACTCTAACACTCTTGAGTTCCCTTTCACTGTTTTGCTATGGATTGTGATTTCTCTGTCCCATTAAGTCACTTTTAAAATTTATTATTTTAAATATTGTAACGTTTGAGTACTTCGTAATGAGGAAGACAATGACCACGAAATTGTGTTCTACTGGTTATCTTCTCAAAGTACTTGAAGTAGTCGTTGAAATAAAAAATTGAGTTTACATTGCAAATTAGTTAAGAGATCCAAATTTGCTGAACTTTGCTGCGATTACAGGTAGGTCTCCGTAGAATGCTACCTGCTAGATACTTTTTAAAGACAGTTTAAAATTGATTCCATCAAGATAAAATTGGTGTCTTATCAATGAGTGATTCATAACTGTCTTTTTGAAAGAAACTCACAAAAGGAAAAAGCATTTTGAAAATGAGTCTTTAGAAATATTTCTATTGTTATGTGATTTTGCTTCATTTTAGCAGCAGCTGAAATATGTCACCTATAAGTACTCTAATAATTGCTTATTAATTAAAAAGACACAAACAAAAGAAAAATTCTTAAGCCAAGCACACTAACGGGTACCTGTAGTCTCAATGTCTCAGGAGGTTGAGGTGGGAGGACCGCTTAGGCCCAGGAGTTTGAGCTCAGCCTGGGAAACTTAGCAAGACCTTCTCACTAAAAACAAAACCCAAACCAGCAACAAAAAACTTGGTAACATTTTATACCTGTTTACAAATTTTCTAAATAAAGAATTTCAGTGGGTCATGAACTCATTGCTAAAAATGTAACAATTCAGCAACTTCTGATTAGGTGTCAAAAACAAGTGAGAAGACACCAAGTTTATGAATTTCAACAAATATTTGCATAATTGTTAGATCGGATTAAAAAATTAGTGCCACTTTTCGTGTACTCTTTACATTAGAAATACAGATTTTTGTGAAGTATAATTTTCAGCCAAGTTTAAGAAGCTGAACGAAACTCTTAGGTTACAAAATATTAAAGTAAGACTTTCACACAATTTCAGCATATGCAATTATATAACTTTCACTAAAAAAATTTTGTTAAGAGCAAAGATTTTACATATTAATAATTTGAAAATTATATACACATATTATTTTTCCCTTTTCATCTAGTCTTTAAAATATTCTGCTTATATATCTATAACTATTGTTAAAAGAAAATCTTCAGCCGAATTAAATTTAAAAGAGTTTAATTGAGCAATGCACAATTTGCGAATTGGGCAGCCCCCAGAAGCATAGCAGATTCAGAGGGACTCCAGGGGTGCCTTGTGGTCAGAACAGATTTCTAGACAAAAAAAGTAAAGTGACATACAGGAATTGAAAGTGAGGTACAGAAACAGCTGAATTGTTACAGGTTGTCATTTTGCCTTATTTGAACACAGTTTGAACACTCAGCAGGGTTTGAGTGGTTGAAGTATGGCTGCTGGGATTGGCCAAGGCTCATCTATTGTTGCAGGCACATACTTCTAAGTTAGGTTTTCAATCTCGTCTACCTATTAAGTTAGGTTGCAGTTCATCCAAAAGGACTCAAATCTAGAAATACAGAGTCCTTCTCAGGCCATATTTAGTTTGCTGTAACACTGTGTATATGTCATACCACATGTAATATAATGGTACAGTAGTCTATTATTCAAATAGTTTAGAGTCCATTAATTTAATAAGCTAAAACAAGCAAAATAAAATGAATTTCTTTCAGAATTACAATTCTATTGAAGAGTACACAGTACGTTAATGTCTCTTATTATATAAGCGGTAACATGGGTGTATCATGACTTCCTGGGGATGTTTTTGCCTTCTTAAGTCCCTTCCTCCATAAAAATATTTAAATTATATTTTATGAATGCATTGGTATAAAGGTGAATACATTATTTAATTAAAAGTTGATTTTTTATTATTAAAATAATTAAATCACTTTATGTACCCCTAAAAGTATTGTAGGCTCAAAGTGCCATGTCTGCTGAGCCGTATGAATATGTTGGCCTTGGGACCAACACCACAAGAGATGACATGGAGCTTCTAAAGGGCACTCCATTTTACCCATCCTCACATTTAGGTTTGTTTCATAACTAGTATTCTGTTTATTACAAAAATAGCCACCATGAGGACCAGGTGTACTTTGAGAAATGGCTAATGAGTCACAGAATATGTGTTTTCTCCAAATAATCCCTCAAAGACATGAAGCCTTCCTGTTTGAAAGATGGTGGTTTCCTCAAAACAGCAGCCAGGACAAGAAAAGGGAGAAAACATGCACCTGAAGCCACCAGCTAGGAACAGGTGGACACGCAGGCAGACTGTACGCAGGTCCTGCTAGAATCAATAAAACAGGAAGTCAGGGCTCCAATCTTCAACAGAATGAAAACCCAAGCTCCTTGCCATGGCCTACAGCCTGGCCCCATGCCATTCTATCCTGTCACATCTGCCCCCTCATTTTTCCTTTGTCATGCTTGCCTTCCTCCTGTTCCTCAAACACAAACATACTAAGCTCACTCGAGCCTATAGGCCTTTGCAGGGACATTATTTCCCCACATTGGGGAAAAGCTATCTCCTTTGTGTCACTTAGGCCTTTGATACATGTTACTTCCCCATAGAGCTTTTCCTCAACAACCCTTCCCTCACCACTCTGGTACATCACCCTGTTTTATTTTCTTCATAGAATTCACTGATACCTGAAGCCATCATGAGCATTTATTCATCTGCATATTGCCTATCTCCCCAAATTGAATGTATGCTCCATGGTTGTGGACAGCAGGTCTATCTGGGATCCTCGGAGCTCCTCCTCGGTGCCTAGAACAGCACCTGGCATTCAAGAAATGCTTATCCAATGAGTAACTATGCTCAAGTGAACATCTCCCTCCCAATCCTTTCCTTCTCTACTTCCACTCAAGCACTTCAGTTCATGGCCCTGACTCGAGCATATGACCTTTCATTTTCACAACATCAAATCTAATTTAGCACCTATTTTAACATAATATATTTGAAAATAGCAATTTTGACAGGTTACAATATATTGTTGTACAATCAGGAAGCTGAGAAAAATCTACCTACACATCTTAAATCTTTTTGCTTACTGGTACCAATGCACTTCACATGAGTATGCATCACATTATTAACAAACTGAAACATCATCGTTACATAAAACCTCTTTGTTTTAACTCACTTTTATGATTAATTTCAATTGGTATGAGAAATCCTGAAAATAATCTGCATAAATGTATAGAATATTTGGAAGTTGTCTGTAATCTCCATGTTTATTTGTTGTTGTCATTAAAGCACATTGGTTGGCAAAAATAAGAAAAGCAATCCATGTCATAGTAAATATTATGTTGGGAGAAGGCAAACAGAATAAAAAGTTTAAAAAGAGGGGAAACAACAGCAATTTAATAGAGTGACCTCTAAAATAAAATAATTTGTTATGGGTGACAGTTTGGGCGAAATGATATAATACATACATTGTACCCAGTGATCATGCATGTTTTCCTCAAAAGCGGAGGCAATAGTAGAGAATATAGTAGTTGATATTTAAAATATGAACGGTAGTAACATTCCCAGGGCCTCTTTCTACAGCCACACACAGCTATTTCCAAGCAGGAAAGTTTCTGAAGTGCCTCACTGCATACTTTCATTCTCTATGGAACAGTTGTGGTAAGTCTACTGTTAAAATGGTCATTAGTTGGTAATACTCAACTATAAAACAAAACTGTGGAAGACGATTTTCAAGTTCCCCCTGCCTTCAGAGACTGATTCTTCAGCTGCTAGACCTTCTGCTAAAACCACTTCAATTTTCCACTCTCCCTGCTCACACTTCATTACCCATCCTTCTCCACACACACTCACAGACCAGCCAACCAAGAGGAATTTACTTACTGTTGGTAGTGTGTTTAGTACTGTGCCAGAGCTTTGAGGATAAGGAGGTAAAGTGTGTAAAAAAAAAAAAAAAAAAAAAAAAAATCATTCCTGTTCTTGGAGAGTTATAGTCCAGAAAAGACACAAAATTACTAGGCATAAAAAAACATATATTGAATCCTGGAGGACAAAGTACAACTACAGGAAGCAGACACAGAGCTCATTCTCCAAGTAAGTGAGAAGGGCATTTCAGGCAAATGGATAAAGACATAAAGAAAGAGAACAAAGTACAACTACAGGAAGCAGACGCAGAGCTCATTTTCCAAGTAAGAGAGAAGGGCATTTCAGGCAAATGGGTAAAGACATAAAGAAAGAATGAATATGGCTTGTTTGTGGACTTTGAGAAGACTTGGTTAAAATGAAATCTATGTTGGGAAAAAGTGGGAAATGAGGTTGGTTAGCAAATCAGAACATATCATCAAGACATGAGTGTTAGGCAAAAGTGTTTAGATTTGTTTGAGCAGAAAAGTTGGTATTATATTTACTCTCATCTCTTTTCGTATGTCCCATTTTGTAGAGAATATAAAAGACTTCTTTTTGTTGAATAACCCCTTCCTGGAAGTCTTATATTTGTAGTAAAGACAGTCAAAATCCTTTGAAGGTACGTTAAGAATAGTGACTGAAACCTCAAGATGAAATTTTTAGCATTGATATGTTTTTTCAATGTTTTTCTGCTATTTTAAAACTTAAATAATTTGGTCTGGAGGAATGAGAGAAATGATCTTTAATGAGATGTGACTTTTTTATGACAATGAATGGATTTTTTATTTCAGCTCATCTTAGGACACAGTTGCTTTCTCAACTATTATAGCAGCTCTTGGTTTGTCTCAGAACCTAGAATAAGAATATTCTATGCAGCTGGGTAATACACAACCTAACTTTTAATACTTTTTAAAAACGTAATGGTTATTTCCAAATTATTATCAAAAGAAAGAAGAAAACTGACATTTGCAGAGCATGTTTTATGGACAAGTATATTAATTAGGATAGATTAAGATAAATTGCTGTGAAAATTTTACTCTCAAATCCTGGTGGCTTAACAAAACAAGGATTTGTTTGTATCATGTGGCAAGGACCTCTTTGGCAGAGGTTCTATTCCATGTGGTTGATGGGGGATCCTAGATGACACAAATGTCATCATCTGCAGGTCCACCATCTAGAACACAGGGTCTCCTTGGTTCCTGCAAGGGTCAAGAGTGTGAAAAATCACATGCTGGCCCTTCTATGCTTTCACACCTTGGCCAGGACTGGTCACAAGGCTCCCCATAGCTGCAAATGGGATTCCAGGAAATGTGATCTTCTGTTTGCATCTGGGAAATGTCTTCTGTGTATCCAGGACAGGGAGAAAGGCCCAGATTTGTGTGGGCACAAGTAAGGTCTACCATGATCAGACGTTGAGACAATGTGCTTCCTATTTTTCTTAATCACCGTAAATCTTTAACAAGTAATATTATCCTCATTTTTCAGATGAAAAAAACAAAGGAGAGGTAAGGTAGAACGAGGTTTGGGTTTGAATTTAGTGCCAGTATATACTAATTGTAGGACAAATAAGCTATCATTTCACCCTGTGATCACTTTCCAAGCCTCTTGGTGTTAGGAGCTCCTCCTTTGTCTTCCCATAGTAATCCATGCTACTCCATCATCATCGCAGTTACTGTCTTAGAACTGATTTTATAATGGTAACTTTCTTGAGGAAAAAGGGATTTGGGATTTTCTTTTTCAGTTGTACCTCTTGTGCCTAGTCCAATAACTGGCACCTGGTAAGTCCTTAATATTTATTGAGGTAATAAACTGAAATACTTATCTTTCTGGTCATCTCTTGGAGTAAGAGATCAGAATATGGTGGAGATGTTGATAATGACACAAAGTACCTTGCTATATTCCAAACAGGCATAGCCACAAACATGTACTTTTTAAAATTCTTGGGTTTTAAAAAATCCATAATAAGATTATTAATACGATACGGTGGCAAACGACATATAAAACTCAGAGGTACGTTTACTTACTATGGCATTAGTTTCACAGGACTGCCATAACAAAGTACCACAAGTTGGGTACTAGAAAAACAATAGAAATATTTTCTCTCACAGTTCTGGGGGCTAGACATTTGAATCAAGTTGTTGGCAAGGTTTGTTCCTTTGAGGAATTTGAGGGAGAATCCGTTTCATACCTCACCTCTGGCTTCTGATGATGTCGAGAGTCCTTGGTGGTCCTTGGCTTGTAAATGCTTCTGTTCAATCTCTCCTTCAGTCTTCACATGACATTCTCCCTATGGACTTTTCTCTTTTCTTCTTCTTATAATGGCACCAGTCATATTGTATTAAGGCCCACCCTAATGACCTCAATGTATCTTGATTACATCTTCAAAGACCTTATTTCAAAATAAGGTCGCATTCACAGGTATTGGGGTTAAGTCTTCACTATACCTTTTTAGGGGACACACTCAACCCATAAGAACTGTGAATAGTATTTTTTAAATATTTGCACCAATATAGTAAGATCAGTAGATTTCAAATGAAAATGCAAATCTCTACTTCTCTGTAAAAACCAGAAGATCTTGAGAGGATGTGCATTCCCACACAGCATCAATTCCCTGGAACTATGAATAGCTACCCCTTTACCTGGGTCCTATGCTTTCCAGTTTGCCACACTTCCTACTGAACCCCAGTGTCTCCCTAGCATCAAGACTAAATTTCGACTGTAGGATGAAATGCTAGTGCCGGAATTCTTATACCCAGCCTGCTTCACTCCACTATATTACCTCTCTGGCCCTGGGGATTCATGATTTTGAGACTCCCGTTATATAAAAGAAATCAGCTCTACAAATAGAGACAAAAGTTTACTAAATTCATTTTACCACCCAGTACTTCTTTTAAACTTCCAATATTATTCACTACCAAAAATAATTTATTTATGACAAATCATTTCAGAATAATTTATTTAAAGAGTCTGGAATATAATCAAATAGAACTCAATGAGAAATGAAAGGGTACTGTGAAAAGTGAAGATATGCTCAATAATCGCTTTTCTACAAAAGTAGCTGAAATGATGCTGGCAATAATTAAGAGGAAGAGATAGAAAGTCAATTGTATTCTATGACCACCACAGGCAAGATTAGAAGATACAGTATGCAAAATCATTTTAATGTGGTCAAAACATAGTAGAAAATTTATGATTTTAACCATTTTTAAGTGTGCAGTTCAGTGGCACTAAGTACATTCAGGATGTTGTACAAATATCACCATCATCCATCTCCAGAACTCTTTTCATCTTGCAAAACTGCAACTTTATGCCCATTAAACAATAACTCTCTATTTCTCCCTCCCTCTAGTCCCTGGCAATCACCATCCTATTATCTGTTTCTAAAAGTTTGACTGTTTTAGATACTTCATATAAGTGGGATCATGTGGCATTTGTCTTTTTGTGACTAGCTTATTTCAGTCAACATAATGTCCTCCATGTTGTATATCTCAACAGGGTTATTCCTTCTTTCTTCAGGCTTAATGATATGGTTTGGAGCTGTGTCCCCACACAAATCTCATCTTGTAGCTTCTATAGTTCCCACGTGTTGTGGGAGGGACCCGGTGGGAGATAATTGAATCATGGGGCAGGTCTTTTCCGTGCTGTTCTTGTGATAGTGAGTAAGTTTCACGTGATCTGATGGTTCTAAAAAGGAGAGTTTTCCTGCACAAGCTGTCTCTTTGCTTGCCACCATTCATGTAAGATGTGACTTGCTCCTCCTTGCTTTCCATCATGATTGTGAGGCCTCCCCAGCCATGTGGAACTGTAAGTCCATTAAACCACATTTTCTGCCCAGTTTTTGGTATGTCTTTATCAGCAGCATGAAAATGGATTAATACACTGAATATGTTTTTAAAAATCCATTCATCTGTTGGTAGACATTAATGTTGCTTCCACTTCTTGGCTATTGTGAATAATGCTGCAATGAATGTCCGTACACAAATATGTTTCTGAGTTCCTGTTTTCAATACTTCTGTGTATGTACCTAGAAGAGGGATTGCTAGGTCATGTGATAATTCTATTTTTAATTTTTTGAGAAATCTCTATACTGTTTTCCATAATGGTTATACTATTTTACATTCTCACCAACAGTGCACAAGTGTTCCAATTTCTCCATGGCCTCACCAACACTTGTTATTTTCTGGTTATTTTGACAGTGGCCATCTTAACTAGTGTGAGGTGATATCTTACTGTGGATTTGATTTGCATTTCCCTCATGATTAGTGATGTTTAGCATCTTTTCATATACTTATTGGCTATTTGTACATCTTCTTTGGAGAAATATCTATTCAAGTCTTTTGCCCATTTATTAACTGGGCCGCTTTTCTTTTTCTTGTTGAGTTGTAGTAGTTTTTTATGCATTCTGGGTATTTACCCCTTATAAGATACATAGTTGGCAAATATTTTCTCCTATTTCATAAGTTACCTTTTCACTCTGTTGATTATTTTATTTGCTGTGCAGAAGTTTTCAAGTTACATTAGTCTCATTTGTCTATTTTTGCTATCATTGTGCTTTTGGTGTCAAATCCAAGAATTCATTGCCAAATCCAATGTCATGAAGATTTTTTCCTGTGTTTTCTTTTAGGAGTTTTATAGTTTCAGATCTTACATTTAGGTCTTTAATCCATTTTAAGTTTTGTATAAGGCATAAGGTAAGGGTTCAATTTCATTATTTTGGATATAGATACATGGTTTTCCCAACATCATTGCTGAAGAGACTATCTTTTCTCTCTTGTGTATCCTTGGTGCCTTTGTAGAAGGTCATTTCATCATTGTCTTTTGAGATTCCATATGAATTTTAGGATTCTATTTCTACAAAAAATATGCCATTAGGACTTGACAGTGATTGTACTGAATTCATTGATCGCTCTGGGTAGGGTGGATATTTTAACAATATTAAGTTTTACAATCCACAAACATGATGTATTTCCATTTGTTTGTGTCTTTGTTGATTTCTTTCAGCAACGTTTTATAGTTTTCAGTGTACAAGGTTTTGCCTCTTGGCTTAAGCTCATTCCTATGTATTATTTTTGATACTATTAAAAATCATATTTTTCTTAAATTGTTTTCAGTTTATTTATTATTAATGTATAGAAATGCAACTGATTGTTGCATGTTGATTTTGTATTCTTTAATTTGCTGAATATGTTTATTAGTTCCAACAGGTTTTCTTATAGAATCATTAGGGTGTTCTACATATGATATCATGTCATCTGTAAACATAGATAATTTTGTTTAGTCCTTTTGTGTTTGGATTCTGTTTATTTCTTTTTCTTGTCTGATTGCTCTGGCTGGGTATTCTAGTGCTATGTTGAAGGGAAGTGACAAGAGTGGGTATTCTTGCCTTGCTTCTGATCCTAGAGGAAAAGTTTTCAGTTTTTCACTATTGGCGTGATGTTGGCTGTAGACGTTTCACATATGGCCTTTATTATGTGGATGTCATTCCCTTTTTTTTCCTTATGTGTTGAGTGTTTTTATGATGAAAGTTTTTGGAGTTTTGCAAAATGCCTTTTCTGCATCAATTGAGATGATCACATGATTTTTGTCCATCATTCTGTTAATGTAATGTATAACACTGATTGATTTTCATATGTTGAACCATCCTCACATTCCAGGAATATATTTCACTTAGTCATGATGTATAATCCTTCTAACGCATTATGGATTTGGTTTGCTAGTATTTTGTTGAGGGATTTTGCATCAGGTGGCAGTGTCCCCCCCTTCCATTTTTTTTGAAGAGTTTGAGAAGATTAGTTTGTCAATTTTGTTGATCTTTTCAAAGAATGAGCTCAGTTTTGCTGACTTTTTTCTCTTCTGTATTTTATTAATCTCTGCTCCACCCTTTATTGTTTCTTTCCTTCAGATGACCGTAGGTTTAGTTTGATCTTCTTTTTCTAGTTACATAAGATGTAAATTTAGGTTGGTGATTTGAGATCTTTCTTCTTTTGTGATGTAGGTGTTCCTGCTGAGAGATCCACTTATAATCTTATGGAAGCTCCCTTGTATGTGATTAGTTACTTTTCTCTTGATGCTTTTAAGACTCTCTTTTTGTCTTTGTCTTTCGACTTTATAATGTGTCTTAGTGTGGGCCTTTTTACATTCATCAACATTATAGTTCCTTGAGCTTTTTGAATTTGGACAACCATTTTCTGTCTCAGATTTGGGAAACGTTTAGCTGTTATTTCTTCAGATAAGCTCTCTGCCCCATTCTTTCTTCTTCTTCTTCCTCTTCCTCTTCTTCTTCTTCAACTTTTATAATGTATATATTGCTCTGCTTGATGGTGTCTTATAAGTTCCTTAGACTTTCAACACTTTTCTTTGTTCTTTTGTTGTTGTTATTCTCTTGATAATTTCAAGTAACCTTTGAATTTTAAAAGTCCTTGAAGTCATTGATTCCTTCTTCTACTTAATCAAGTCTACTTTCATCTGTTCTAGTGAATTTTTCAATTCAGTTATTTTATTTGCCAGCTCCAGAATTTGTTTTGTTCTGTTTTAATAGGATTTTAAAAAAATCTATTTAATGATACTCTCAATTTGTTCATGCATCATTTTTCTAATTTTGTTTAGTTTTCTGTCTTCTCTAAAAGCACAATGAGCTTCTTCAAGATGATTATTTTAAATTCTTTGTTAGCTACCTTCAAAGATCTTTGTCGTTTCTTTAGGATTGGTTTTTGGAAATTGGCTTTATTCCTTTGAATTGGCCATGTTTTCTTATTTTCTTGTGTGCCTTATTTTTTGTTGTGATTTTTGCATTTGAAGCACAGCCACTTCTCCCAATCTTTGTGCACTGGGTTTGTACAGAGAAGACCTTCATAAATCAGCCTGCATAGAGAGTCTAGTGGCCTCACAAACCTTTTATGGAAATGTATCTTCCCTGAACTTGTGCATGTAATTTTATAGTGAAAGAGGTTTGCCAGTTTCTTTTTCAGGAACTCGTCATCTCTTGCTCTCTCTGATGTCCGTCTGTAGTACTGCAGTTTCTCTGGTGCTGCCACAAATCAGAGTTGCATTTTGTTCTCAGGCATCCAAAGCATCCTGGTTCCCTGTTAATGCTCCAAGTTAGGAGAGATAGAAACCAATCTCTCAGGCAGCACCCTCCTCTCACCCCAAAAGCTGGAACTTGGACATACATTCCAATCTTCTCCTTTCTCCCAAGGGAGAAGCTATACATTGGGGCTTTTCATTCAGATTATGAACTGTAACAGCTTACAGGAGGAGCTTGCTTCTCCTTCCCATTTCAATGGGGCTATTCTTGGCTTTGTGTTTGCCTCGTGTACTTCAACTTTCTAACTGATTTCTACCATTGTCATAAAGGCTTTTTGAGCTGTGTATTGTCGTTAAGTCAGTGTTTCTGTCGGGAAGCAAGGTCTAGGCACCTTCCTCTGCCATCTTGCTGGCATTATTCCTAATACTATTAAAAGTCATAACACCTACCTTTAAGGAATACACAGAGAATTTACAAATGAGAAAATGAAATTACTCAAAGGACTCATGAAATGATGCTAAAATGTTAATTTTTTTTCAAAAATGTTTAAATTTATTATAAAATATAAAGTAGCCACTCTATGCAGCATTCAAAGAAAATTTACTTAATAATAGGGAAGCAATAGTAGATCTTTAAACATAGAGTGGCCCTGGAAATATGTCCCTCAGTCGTTAAATTTTAAATGCTCAAATTCATTTTGTCTTCACTTTTTACCTCCACCAGAAAAATCTGAAACTGTTTCTCCTAGTATAACCATTATCTTGAGTAAAAACAACATTACCTATCACCAGAGCAATAAATTTTCCTGTCTATCTTCTCTTTTACCCTCAGTCACATACAATCAGTGATTTGGTTCTGTCATTTGCTTTTTCTTTTTTGTTTTTGTTTTCTTTTCTTTCTTTCTTTCTTTCTTTTTTTTTTTTTTTTTTTTGAGACAGGGTCTTGCTCTGTTACTCAGGCTGGAGTGCAGTGGCATGACCATAGCTCAATGTAACCTTGAACTCCTGGGCTCCAGTGATCCTCCTGCCTCAGTTCCCCAAGTAGTTAGGTCTATAGACATGTGACACCACACTCAGCTAATTTTATGTAGAGACAGGGTCTTGCTATGTTGCCTAGGCTGATCTTGAACTCCTGGCCTCAAGTGATCCTCCTACCTCAGCCTCCCAAAGCACTGGGATTACACACATGAGCCACCGAACCTGGCCATGGCCTTGTCACATTTTACCTCATAAATATATTGGGAGAAATGTATTTCCTTTTTCTTTTTATCCTCCCTGTTTCCCCCTTCATTAGGCCGTCTCCACTACACCTTTTAGAAAACTCAGCTATGAATAATCACATGAATACATTATAGTAATTCAGGCCTTCATTACCTCCCAAGTGAACTGTTGCTCTTCCTGGAAACTGGTCTCCCTGTACATGACTCTCCAGTGTGGGATTATTTTTCTACACCCACACCATGGC
This sequence comes from Theropithecus gelada, assembly GCF_003255815.1. Lineage (NCBI taxonomy): Eukaryota > Metazoa > Chordata > Mammalia > Primates > Cercopithecidae > Theropithecus > Theropithecus gelada. Next base: position 41,048,385 of record NC_037680.1, read on the forward strand.
GATTCATACCTCTGTGTTCTAATATAAAATAGTGCCTCTACTCAAAGACATTTGAATGCCTTCCTTTGCACCTTTTGTTACTCATCCTTCAACTCTGTCTCACTTCCTCTTTGGATCCTACATAGTTGAGTTAGTTTCTTTTCTTCTGTGCTCTGGTAGCATATCTCTGTTTACATTTTATTACACTCACTTCTCAAACTGTGATTCACTGATCAGCAGTATCCATAGCCTGGAAACTTGTGTGAAATGAGGAATCCCAGGTCCCACTCCAGACCTAGTGAACCACAATCTGCATTTTAAGGAGATCCTCAGGTGGTTCCTATACACATACAAATTTGAGAAAGGCTTTTATTGACCATATCATGTGAGGTTTGGATGTCTGCCTTTCACACTAAATGCTGTATTTCTCTAGACAACAACTGCTTATTTCATTTTTAATTATCTAATACAGCATCAGTTTATGCTAACCACTAAACGTATATTAAATAAGTGAAAGAGAAAATGGAAACAGATGGTTTAGTGGTCACCTAAGTTGGAGTGACAAAGCCAGGATTCTATGGACATTTATGCTATGCCACTTACAAAATGTCTTTGCTTTCCATTTCTGAACCTCCAAGATGATAGATGACACACTTATAGTCACAAGGCTATTTTAAGTGGCAAAGAGGACTCTAGAACACTAGAACACTAGTTTTTTTCTTGACACTTAGTTGAAGATCTTCCCATTGTGTCATTTGGCCTCTATCTGTCAGAAGAACACATGGGCACATTAATTGAACTTCTGTCCTCACAATGCAAGTTTCAAAGAGCATCTGCCATGATGAATGAAAATATGTTTGTAGTTCACAGTGTGCTTCAATTCAGTAGTACTGGATTAAAGTCCAGTAAGCCAGGATCAGTGAACATCTTTATTCCAAAGTTAAGGCAGAAGCCCTAACTGAAAAACAAAAATGAAAACAAAAAATGTAAGAAATAATTAGGAATATAATTAATCAATTTACCTATTTGATTTTCTCTATCTGATGCAATAATTTTCTTGTAGGATTAATTATATTTTATAGTACATTCATTTAAATATGTGATACATAATGATTACAAATTTCCATTTTGAATAAGACATACCCCAAATGACTCATTTATTTATGTATTCCCAGTATGCTTGAATACTTTGGGCAGAAAACATACATGATGTTTTATAATTGCCACCAGCATATCTTGCTTTTCTTTGTTTCAGTTTTGAAATAACTATCATTCCATAAGTGGCCTATTTACTCATTATTCCTTTATTTATGGGATATATGCACTATGTTCCAGGCACTGTGATATGCTACACTATCAGGAAATTCTACCTCTAAGAATCTTATGAGGAAGTTGGGGAGATAGCCAAAGAATCAAGTAGTTTACAATGAACTTTTACAAAGACAGGGGTAAACAGCAGGTACTTACTATGGTCTGAAATTCATGTTGAAATCCTAAACCAAGGTATTAGGAGGTGAAGTCTTTGGAAGGTGATTAGGTCATGAGGACAGAGCCCCCATGAATGGGATTAGTACCCTTTTAATAGAGACTCCAGAGGTACCCTCACCCCTAGCAACAAGGCACCATCTATGAACTAGAAAGTGAGCCTTCACAAGACACTGAATCTGCCAGTGCTTTTATCTTGGACTTCCTAGCCTCCAGAGCTGTAAGAAATAAATTTCTATTGTTTTGTTAGTCACCCAGTTTATGGTATTTTGTTATAGCAGCCTGAAATGACTAAGACAGGACTAAAGGGCATCTAGTAAGAAATAGGACCAGGCCCAAGTTTGGAGAACAGAAAAGCTTTTGCAATGATAACTATGAAGCAAGATCTCAAAGAATGAGTAGAATTTAATATGACAAATTATGTAGAATAGGATGTTCTAGACAGAAGAAGAGAGCTGCATGTGTAAAGCCCTAAGCCAAGAGAAAGAATGGAAGTTTCAAGGTAACTACAGTAGTTCAGTAAGGGTGGAGCAGAGCTCTGCTGGTGCCAGGGAAAGAATGATATAGAGAATGATGAGTTAAAGCCAGACAAGAAAGCAGGGGCAAGATCATGAGGGGTGCTGAATATCCCGCACAGGAATTTGGGCATCATTTTAAATCATAAATGCAATATGTAATGCATTTCTAGTGCTTACTACAGGCCCTGTACTGTTCTAAACTCATCTCAGTTAGTCTTCACAACTACCATATGCTCCAGGTACTGTTACGACTCCCAATTTTTCAATAATAAAACATACTCTGTTTGCTTTATTATGTTCTGTAATATGCATTACATATTGCTCTTTTTATTTAAAATGATGCCCAAATTCCTGTGCAGGATATTCAGCACCCCTCATGATCTTGCCCCTGCTTTCTTGTCTGGCTTTAACTCATCATTCTCCATACCATTCTTTCCCTGGCACCAGCAGAGCTCTGCTCCACCCTTACTGAACTACTTGTAGTTATCTTGAAACTTCCATTCTTTCTCTTGGCTTAGGGCTTTACACATGCAGCTCTCTTCTTCTGTCTAGAACATCCTATTCTACATAATTTGTCATATTAAATTCTACTCATTCTTTGAGATCTTGCTTCATAGTTATCATTGCAAAAGCTTTTCTGTTCTCCAAACTTGGGCCTGGTCCTATTTCTTACTAGATGCCCTTTAGTCCTGTCTTAGTCATTTCAGGCTGCTATAACAAAATACCATAAACTGGGTGACTAACAAAACAACAGAAATTTATTTCTTACAGCTCTGGAGGCTAGGAAGTCCAAGATAAAAGCACTGGCAGATTCAGTGTCTTGTGAAGGCTCACTTTCTAGTTCATAGATGGTGTCTTGTTGCTAGAGGTGAGGGTACCTCTGGAGTCTCTATTAAAAGGGCACTAATCCCATTCATGGGGGCTCTGTCCTCATGACCTAATCACCTTCCAAAGACTTCACCTCCTAATACCTTGGGTTAGGATTTCAATATATGAATCACAGAGCCACTGCAAGTGAAATATTCTCTGAAGATTCTATCTTGGTTTGGCATTGGCTGCCAAAAGATGAAGCCAGGGAGATTCCCTGTAGGTATTTTCCTTGGAAACCATCACAGATCTACTGTGAAGAGGAAAGCCAGCCAGTTCTGGAGTGTCATCACCTTTTGCTCCAAGAATATTTGCAATCTTTCCCAAAGGAGGGAGAAAAGATTCTGTATTGGCTTAAAAAGGCTGAATCATTCTCAGAGGTGAGTTCTAGGTTACTGAAGGAATGACTCAGAGGAGGTGAATTAAACAGAAAGTTCCCAAATTTCCTCATAGAAAACCTTGGAACCTAGTCTCTCATGGAAGGGTTTCTGTACCAAGAACCTACACCCTTGGGAAAGGTGTTTCCTGAGTTTGCTGTCTGCTAGTTCATACACTATCTCTAGATGATCAAGCTGTGCTGTAGTTCAGAAAGCAAAATGAGATGATGTCAAAAAAAAATTCTCACATTTCTGCTCACACAATGGAAAATTAGATGCAGAACCACTACATTTAACCAACTGTGTTCAATTATCTTTAAGTATACCTGTTTCATATACACACATATAACAAGCCATTGGAACATCAAAATGTTAGCCCACTTGGTTCATTAGGAGTTTCATGATATTCGTGCAGTGGGTACTGCCAAGTCCTGGGCATATGGCTCCACCATGTGGATGAGACTCTGCAAATAATACTGACAATATTTTTTTTTCTTTTTTTAAAGACAGAGTCTTGCTCTGTTGCCCAGGATGGAGTGCAATGGCACAATAATGGCTCACTGCAGCCTTGACAGCCCAGGCTCAAGTGATCCTCCCATGTCAGCCTCTTGTGTAACTAGGACCGCAGGCATGCACCACCATGCCTGGCTACTTTTTAAATTTTTATTTATTTATTTATTTATTTATTTATTTATATATTTTTTGTAGAAACAGTGTCTCCCTGTTGCCCAAGTTGGTCTCAAACTCCTGGTCTCAAGTGATCATCTCACTTCAGCCTTCCAAAATGCTGGGATTTTAGGCGTGAGCCACCATGTCCGGCTGACAATAATTTTTAAAAAAGAATTTAAAGTTATAATAAAAATCAGAGATCACAGGTCGAACCCTTATTTTATAAAAGAGTTAAAGCAATGATTTGAACTAACTCACTCTTAATCCATCCATTCAATCATTTTAATTATTGAATAGTCAGATTAATATGTTCAATGGGTATTTGCTTCATTTTTGTTTACTTGGGAGGAGTTTTGTTGTGTAAATGTGGTGAGGCAAAACCCCACTTCCCTCTAGGGAACTGGAAAGAACATTCAACCCCTCTTCACACCCCATGAACTAAGATATAGGCATGTCTCTTAGTAAACCAACAGGATACTCAATGCAGGAATGCTGGATCTGTAGTAAGTGACAGACTGGGATAGTTAGAGGCTGTTCTGGAGGACGCAATAGAATTTGACTAGGTCAGGTAGTCATAGTAGTGGTAGATGTTCATGCCAGCAGCAATGGTGAGGACCTAGTGGTGGCACTGCTAGTGACAATGTCCTATCAAGCTGTTTCTGAGATGTAAGTTTAGATACATTTTATCTTCCCATTCTCCAAGGCCCATTTCCTGAGCATGGTTCTTTAACCTTCCTGTGGACTGTCTGAGCCAGCCTATATTCTTCCAGTGTAGTTCTTTTCTGGTTAGTAAAGCCAGAGTCTGTTTTTGTTGTGCAACAAAAGACCTGGATTTAAACAGAAATTGTTACCTGTAGCTAGTTACAGCACAGACCCTCAGTGAAATGGGCAGAATCTAGGATTTTTATCTGGCCTTCTTGAGGCTGAAGGAATTTTAAATCGTAATCATTTTAGGGATGGAATTTAGATCTGCCTCATCCTAGCATAGAAAAGTGAAACAGCTAATTAAATTATTTCCTGTGGTCACCTGGAACAAAATCCTACTACCCTGTAGTTGTCATCCTGTGTGGTTGCCAAGAGAGGCTGCGTGTAGGTGCCCCAGTCACCAGCCCTAGTCTTTGAGTCAGACCAGTTTAGGTACTAGATATGTGAATGAACAAGCTTTCAGATGCTTCCAGCCCACAGTCATTGAGTCATCCCCAGGCTTTGAGACTTCCTAACTGAGGTCACAGACATCATGGAGCAAAGATACATTGTCTCCCACTCCAATTCCTTACCTACAGAATCCATGATTACCATAAAGTGATTGTTTTAAGACACAAAGCTGTGGGTTAAGTTTTTATGCAACAACAATAACTAGAACAGGAACCTACACCAATTCAGCTGTTAAGGCACTGGTTAGACAATCAGGCACTTGAAAATAGTGGACTCAGAGCATTATGGAGGAAGTTTTGGGAAAGGGTATGCTGAAGGGGTATGACCCTTTATAGTGAGACCAGAAGGAGAATATATTTATTGGGAAGTTATATATTCACCACAAAGCCTCTAGTGTGAATAAGGTGACCCACTCAGTAGACACAGTTCACCCTTCTTTCTCAGAAAATTCCAGTGGACTCAAGAACCACATGTTCATCATGGAAGGAATGAAGGTTATTCATGGTTTCAACAACATGGAGTTCTTACCAATGTTAATATGGCTATGGTCTTTATGAATGCTCCCTTTAATAATAGCAGTAGACCACCACAAGTCCTTATAAGCATTACACCTAGAAGGACCAAAGAACTATTTGGTGTCAGGTTGTCTAGAGTGGGCAGCTGCCATCTTTTAGAAAATAAGGAGTGAGTAGCAGAAATCTTTCCTTCTTGCAATAAATATTTATTCTGGATTTTTTTTTCTTTTATTGATCATTTTTCTCTGTCCTTGGTCTATCTATAGATTAATTGTCTACCGTATGCAAGGACATGGTATCCTACACGAAATTGCTTCAGTTTAAAGGAAATAACTTTATAGAGAAAAAAGGCAATGAGCTAATGTTCAAGGGATTTGTTGGTATTATCGCATACTCCATGAAAACTCAGATGAGCTTCATCCAGAGTCAACAGCTTGCAAATTTGAGGTACTGTCCTGCAGAATATGGTTTATGTTCTGAACAAGTGACTATCATATGGGGTTCTTTTACCCCCTTAGCTAAAACACATGGGTCTGGAATCCTAGGATTGGAAACTGGGATGCAAGGCTTTGCGATTACATTTATTGACACGTTCTAATTGTTTGCTTTCTGTCCTTTTGCTTTCGGACTCTGATAGCACTGCACCAAGAAAAGGGGAATTCTCTACCAAGAGACACAGTAATATTCCATTGATTTGGAAACTAAGGCTGCACCTGATGAGTTTGGATTTTTAATGCCCTAAGTAAACAGGGAAATAAAAACATCGTTACTGTTGTTAATGTGTTATTGTGTTTTCTTGTTCCCCCTGGGGGAAAGTAGAGTTACTGCTATAGTTGGGAAATGGGAGAAAATGTCAACGAAATTATACTACCACCTGATTCAGGAGGGCCATGAGGGGTTCAGATCCCTCACCATGACCCACTGAGATTCAAACTGAAGGCAAAGGAAGTGAAGTAGAGGAGGAGACTCATAAAGTTCCATTGAGGCCTCAGCTGAAAAACAATCCCAGTAGTGCACTACCTATATTCCTTTGGGTGTATTATACTCAGACTGTGTTGCTTTGTTGTTAAGGATTTCTGTTAATTTGTAACCAAGAGTTGACTGGTACAGTTTCCTAATTAGTTGTTGACTCATTTTTCTGGAAAATGATACAAAAAGCAGCAGACATCTAATTTTAAGCTCATATGTAACTGGAATCATATAAATTTGCATCTATTTTAACTAAATTACATTACATAAAGCAATCATAGCTCTTGAAAAATACTATATTTTAAGTAAGTGTGCATATAAAACATTACAAAATGGGGTTTATTTGATTGAAACATTTAATCAAGTAGTGATTTAAACCCTAAAAGGACTCTAATTTCCTGGATTTTAAAGTTACGGAGATTGTACTTGTGAAGTTATTGATTTTTAGATAGTATTTTTCTGACTCAAAATATTTATTTCTCAGCTTAACATAAAATATTTCATGTGCCAAACATAAAAATTACATTTCAACTAGTTTCTACCATGAAATTGAACTCCTTTCTTAAATATTCTTTATAATAAAAGTAATGGAGTTTGGGAGGAGAACATTACTCTTTAGTATATTACATTCAGTACCTTATTATTGGGGGAAAGAGTGTCAAAGTTTAAGAATTAATTGTTTTTGGAGACTCTATAACTCACTATGATATTTATATATTAAGAAATAAATATTGTGAGTTAAAAAAAAAAACAACCAGCTATGGGATGGAAATAAGCATTCTATGAGTATTAAAATTATTTGCCACATGACAGGAAAATGAATCCCTGAAGAATACAAGCTTTGGCTCATACAAAGAAGAAACTGTAATGATTTGGGGTTGGAGTCTTTCACAATAAATTGATAGTTATGTAAGAATATTATTTTAGTTTGTTTATAGAGCAATTTATCATAGAAAAGTGTTTAATTAAGACTGTAAAATGATTTACCACAGACATTTTAAGCATTTCCAAACATTTCCACATAAATTAAACATGATGTAATTGAGTGGTACATTAAGCAATGTTCCACTGTTGATTCATGTGGAAATCACAGAAGTTTCACTGATTACTATCTTTCCAATGTGTATTAATGTAGATGTCATAGGTATTTTCATGAGAATCACACTTCAATGTGCCACTTTAAATATTGAAACAGAGTTTTCAAAATGTCATAGTCTTTTGCAGATCCATATACTGTTTGGAATTTAATTTATAAATAAGTACTACAGTATTAGGATTACTTCAAGTAAAGCCATATATTTAACTTAAGGCATATTTAATTATTTGTGTTTTTCAGCAAATAAGTTATTTCTTGTTAAGAAGTCGTGCTTTTTATGGTTATTGATTTTCTATTCTAGCATAAAAATAATTTAGGCAATAGGCTATTTCTTAATTCTGCTCTTTTCAGCTTCCTAATAATCACACAAATTAGTCACTCTTATTTTTAAATTCATATCCAGATATGCATCAAAAACAATTTAAGGCGGGTTACTGAGATCATTTTTAATATACAGAAATTCAAAATGTTTTGATTTGAGAAGTATTTTTAAACAAAGTAAAGGAAAAATAAGTATGGAAAAGTTAGATGGAGCCAGAAGTCGGGTTAACATCTAAAAAACATACACTTGCTAGTGATGAGCTGCAAATTTGGCTTCAGGCTCTCCAGCAGCCAGATATTCCTTAAATAGCTTGAGTCTGTCTTCTCACAGAAGCCAAAAACTTGTCTGAATGACCTTGAGGCTACTCAGCCTTGCTTAGTAAAGCATAAGATTACAAGTAGACCTTGCTTCACACAAGAGATTTGTTACCAAGAAACTGTGGAAATGGAAATTTTGCACATGGAATCATATTATAAATGCACTAATGAAGGAATCATAAATGGCTCCTTTCAAAGAAAACCTACAAGTACTCCCTGTATAACATGGAACTAATAAACTTACTTCTGTTATGCATTTAACATTTTTAATGTTGGATTTTCTGAGGAGTCAGTGATATAGTTTGAATACATGTCCCTGCCAAATCTCATGTTGAAATGTAACGCCTAGTGTTGGAGGTGGGCCTAGTGGGAGATATTTGGATCATGGGAGTGGCTTTCTCATTAATGGTTTACCACCATCCCTTTGGTGCTGGGTTAGCACTATCCCTTTGGTGCTGTCCTTGCCATAGCTCTTGGGAGATCTGGTTGACTAAAAGTGTGTGACAACTCCCCCCACATTCTCTCTCTTGCTCCTGTTCTGGCCATTTGACACGCCTGCTCCCATCTTGCTTTCCACCATAGTCAAAGCTCCCTGAGACCTCCCCAGAAGCTAAGCAGATGCTGGCACCAAGCTTGTACAGCCTGCAGAATGATGAATCAATTACATCTCTTTTCTTTATAAATTACCCTGCCTTGGGTATTTCTTTATAGCAATGCAAGAACAGCCTAATACAGTCAGTATAATACCATGGCAACATCCTTTCATCTCAGTTTCATGGTAGTAGAGATACTAAATGTATGCATTGGATTTTTCAGGGCAGGGTTTTAGTCAATATGTAAAAACTTCTAATTTCCATTTCGTTTTGTTTTATCATGTTTTATTGCCTTCATTTAATATTCTGAGGGCATAGGGCAACCTGTACATTTATGTTTCTTTCTTCAATGCGCATACATTTGAAAATGTAAATAAAGGTAGCTATAGCTATAATCCAACATGTCCCTAATATTCACCAGTTATTGTCTACCACAATAAATTCTAAATATTGAGCCATGAATCACTTAAAATATCTTTATTTTTTAAAGTCTTTTTTGAGTGCTTGTTCACTGTTGGTAGGAATGTAAATTAGTTTAGCCACTGTGGAAAGCAGTTTGGAGGTCTCTCAAGTATTTAAAAATAGAACTACAATTCACCCCAGCACTCCGTTACTACATATGTACCCAAAAGAAAATAAATTGTTCTACCAACAACTATGCAACAGAATTCACCACAGCAAAGACATGAAATCAACCTGGGTGCTCATTGATGCTGGATTGGATAAAGAATATGTGGTACATATACACTATGGAATACTTCACAGCCATAAAAAAGAACGATATCATGTCCTTTGCAGCAACATGGATGCAGCTGGAGGCCATTATCCTAAGCAAATTAGCACAGGAACAGAAAATCAAATATTGCATGTTTTCACTTATAAGCAGAGCTAAATCTTGGGTACACATAGACATAAGGATGGGAACAATAGACACTGGGAACTCCAAATTAGAGAAGTGAGAAAGCAAGGACTGAAAAATTTCCTGTTGGGTACTATGTTCACTATCTGTGTGACAAGATCAATGGAAGCCCAGACTTCACACAATATACCATTGTAACAAATCTGCATATGTACCCCCGATCTAAAATAAAATTGAAATTAAAAATAAAGAAAAATAAGCTTTAAAATCCTTTTTGCTTTTACTAAAATGTATACTCTTTTATGATCCTTAAAATAAAAACAATCAGATTTATTGGATACTTTATACCAAGAAGAGGCTTCCCAGATGAAGTGACAATTTCCCATTTTGCAGAAGAGCCTATGATGCAGACAGGGTAAGGTTTTGCTTCCTGCTCTATCCCACTGCATATTGTTAAATGAAGTCCTATGTATTTGCACATTATTCTCTGATGACACTGCTCAAGCAGTCACCTATGATGGTTAAAGTATACATAAGCACTAACATGTCATCTATGAAAACGGGCGAGTCATCCCATGGTGTTACATTACCATTTGGAGAGGCATAATTTTCTTTCCTAATAGCTGGTATTTTCAGATGTTAAAAGACACAAATCAAAGAATAGAGTCAAATTAGAGTCCTTGCCTATATTTGAGACTTCATGACAAAATGAAAAGTTCAATATTATCTTATATTTCTTACATTGAAAAGTACTTTAGGGCAATGATCCACTTGGGAAAGAAAGTATTTCCATATGAATAACTCAAAAAATAAATCACCAGCAACACAAAATGAGGGATAACCAATCATTGCAGACAAAGTTAATGAATACCTAGCTAGTTTACTCCAACACGATTAAAATGTATAAGTACTATTCAACCATAAGACTAAACTGTATAAACTAAGTGACAAAACTTTTAATAAAGGTGAGGAGGAACAGTTAATTTCTTCATAAGGCATCTATTTATATTGAATAAATAAAAATAAATTAAAAGCATTTTCTCTGTTTACAACACAGCATTTGAATACAAGATGAGAATAATGAGTAGATGTTCTTAGTGACACAAAACCATGGTCATTTAGTTCTCCTGATAGATTATTTAACCAAATAAAGTTCTATTTAAGAGCTGGCACTGAGTTATCCTTTATGTCCAAAACTGAAAATGAAAGTGTGTCTAGTTAGCCAGGGTGCCTTTAAAAAATACACAAAACAGCCGGGCGCGGTGGCTCACGCCTGTAATCCCAGCACTTTGGGAGGCTGAGGCAGGCAGATCACGAGGTCAGGAGATTGAGACCATCCTGGCTAACACAGTGAAACTCCGTCTCTACTGAAAATACAAAAAAATTAGCCAGGCGTGGTGGCGGGCACCTGTAGTCCCAGCTACTCCAGAGGCTGAGGCAGGAGAATGGCATAAACCTGGGAGATGGTGGAGCTTGCAGTGAGCCGAGATCGCACCACTGCACTCCAGCCTGGGTGACAAAGCGAGACTCTGTCAAAAAAAAAAAAAAAAAAAAATACACAAAACAGGGAAGGAAAAAGTACATTAGAGAATCAGCAATTACTAACAAATAGAAATGAAAGGTTAAATGGTCATATCAAGATGGCAGATAAAGGAAAACACAAGTGGGCCAGGCACGGTGGCTCACGCCTGTAATCCCAGAACTTTGGGAGGCCAAGGCGAGCAGATCACTTGAGGTAAGGAGTTCGAGACCAGCCTGGTCAACATGGCAAAACCCTGTCTCTACTAAAAATACAAAAATTAGCCAGGTGTGGTGGAGGTCGCCTGTAATTCCAGCTACTCAGGAGGCTAAGATACGAGAATCTCTTGAACCCGGGGACGGAGGTTGCAGTGAGCTGAGATTGTGCCACTGCACTCCAGCCTGGGGACACAGAGCAAGACTCTGTATCCAAAAAGAAAAAGAAAAAATGAATAGCTACTGAAAAGGAAGCCTGAAATTCATGTTGATGGTCAGGAAAAACAGTAACAGGAAAGAGCAACATAAGTGTCTACTGTAGTTTAAAAAAAAAAAAAAAGACTTGGCATAATTTTTGAAGTGAAATCTTACTGTAGATTGAAGGTCCTACCCCAGAAATTTATTCTCAATCTTTTCTAAGATGGCTAATTTGGAAAGAAAAAAATTGCATAGTTGATATTCCTGTTTTAACACCATTGCTCTTATTTATTCAATGTTACCTACCACAAGCTGGATGGTCGCTATTTTTTAATTAAATTAATTCAAATGTTGTTTGAGAAGTGCAAAAGAATTAATAAATGAGCTAAATAAAGGGAGGAAGATTATGTGGGTTTTTTGTCATTAGAAGAGTATGTTAGTTTTCCTCTTCTCCCCTCCAGCAATCATAACTATTTAACCAAACACATTGAAAACTACAGACCTTACCATTTGCCTTCAAAGAGAATGGGTATGTTTCAGGTTTACAGATGCATTATCCATCCTAGTAAGAAAACAGATTGAGAGTGGTAGTGTTCCATATCACTTTAGAATGATGATAGTTAACAATAGTATAGTATATAGTTTCAAACAGCTAGAAGAATATTGAATGTTCCTAACAAAAATAAATGTTTGAGATGATGTGTGATACATACAATTAAGCTGATTGATCACTATATAGTTTATATATTGAAACATCACTATGTACCCCATAGATATGTATAATTATGATATGTCAATTAAAAAATAAAATAAAACTCTAAACATGAAGTATAGTTATACCTCAGAGATACTGCAGGTTCCATTCCAGACCACTGCAATATAATAAATATTGCAATTAAGCAAGTCACACAAATTTTTTGGTTGCCCAGTACATATAAAAGTTATGTATACACTATACTGTCGTCTAGTAATTGTGTAATGATATTAAGTCTAAAAAATGTACATACCTTAAAAATACTATATTGCTAAAAATGCTAACGATCATCTGAATCTTCAGCAAGTCATAATGTTTTTGCTAGTGGAAGGTGTTACCTCAATGTTGATGGCTGCTGATCAATCAAGATGGTGTTTGCTGGAGGCTGAGGTGGTTATGGTAATTTCTTAAAATCATATACCAACGAAGCTTGCCAACAAACTCTTCCTTTCACAAAAGATTTATCTGTAGCATGCAATGCTGTTTGATAACATTTTACCCACAGTAGGACTTCTTTCAAAATTTGAGTCAGTCTTCTCAAAACCTGCCGATGCTTTATCAACTGAGTTTGTGTAATATCTATATCCTTTGCTGTCATTTCCATATCAAGAAACCACTTTCTTTGCACTTCCATAAGAAGCAACTCCTCAACTGTTCAAGTTTTCTCATGAGATTGCAGCAATCCAGTCACATCTTCAGGCTCCACTTCTAATTCTAGCTCTCCTGTTATTTCTACCCCATCTGCTGTGATTTCCTCTACTGCAGTCTTGAACCCTTCAAAGTCATCCATGAGGGTTGGAATCAACTTCTTCCAAACTCTTGTTAATGTCGCTGTTTTTACTTCCTCCCATGAATCACAAATGTTCTTAATGGCATCTAGAATGGTGAATCTTTTCCAGAAGGTTTTTAATTCACTTTCCTCAGATCCATCAGAAGAGTAACTATGTAAGGTATAGCCCTACAAAATGTATTTCTTAAATAATATTTATTTAATATTATATATTAAACATTAATCTCTTTATATATCTTCATCAGAGGTCCTGGTGACTAGGTGCGTTATCAATGAACAGTAATATTTTGAAATGGATCTTTTTTTCTAAGCAATTGATGTCAACAGTGGGCTTAAAATATAGTCAGTAATCTGTGCTGTAAACAGAGGTGCTGTCATCCATGCTTTGGTGTTTTGAGCACAGGCACAGTACATATAGCATAATTATGAAGGACCCTCATATTTCTGGAATGCTAAATGAGCATTGGTTTCAACTTAAAGTCATCAGTTGCATTAGCCCCTAATAAGAGAGTCAGCCTGTTCATTGAAGCTTTGAAGCTTTCATTGACTTCTTTCTAGCTATGAAAGTCCTAGATGACATTTTCTTCCAAGAGACGGCTGTTTCGTCTATGTTAAAAATCTGTTATTTACTGTAGCCCTGCCTTCATCAATGATCTAATCTAGATCTTCTGCAGAACTTGCTGCCGCTTCTACATCAGCACTTGCTGCTTCACTTTACACTTTTCTGTTACAGAGACAGCTTCTTTAGTTAAACCACATGAACTAACCTCTGCTAGCTTCACACTTTTCTTCTGTAGCTTCGTCTCTCTCAGTCTTCATAGAATTGACGAGAGCGTTAGGATGTTGCTCTGGATTAGGTTTTGGGTCAAGGGTATGTTGTGACTGCTTTGATCTTCTAGCCAGACCACTAAACTGTCTCCATATCAGCAATAAGGCCGCTTTGCTTTCTTATCATTCATGTGTTCACTGGAGTAGCACTTTGAATTTCCTTTAAGATCTTTTCCTTTGCATTCACAACTTGGCCGTTTGGTATAATAAGCCTGTCTTGTTTTTTTTTTGTTTTTTTTTGTTTTGTTTTTTTGAGATGGAGTCTCACTCTATCGCCCAGGCTGGAGGGCAGTGGTGTGAGCACCTCTGGGGTTCAAGCGATTGTCCTGCCTCAGCCTCCCAAGTAGCTGGGACCTCAGGCATGCATCATCACTCCCTGCTAATTTTTGTATTTTTTGTAGAGATGGGATTTCACCATGTTGGCCAGGCTGGTCGTGAGCTCCCAACCTCAGGTGATCCACCCACCTCAGCCTCCCAAAGTGCTGGGATTACCAGTGTGAGCCACCATGCCCAGCCTGTCTCGGCTTTTGACATGCCTTCCTCACTAAACTTAATCATTCCTAGCTTTTGATTCAAAGTGAGAGACATGTAACTCTTTCTTTCACTTGAACACTTAGAGGCCATTGTAGGGTTATTAATTGGCCTAGTTTGAATATGTTGTGTCTCAGGCAATAGGGAGGCCTGAGGAGACAAGAGAGATGGGGGAATGGCTGGTTGTTGCAGCAGTCAGAACACACAGAACGTTTCTCAGTTGTTTGCTGTCTTATATGGGCAACATTTGTGTTGTCCTAAAACAAATGCTATAGTAACATCAAAGATCACTGATCACAGATCACCATAACAGATGTATTAGTAATGAAAAAGTTGAAAATATTACAACAATTACAATAGTGTGACACAAGGACATGAAGTGAGAACATGCTATTGGAAAAATGGCACCAATCAAATTCCCTGATGCAGGGTTGGCACTAACCTTCAATTTGTAAAAAATCCAATGTTTGTGAAGTGCAATAAAGCAAAGCACAGTGAAACGAGGTATGCCTGTCTATTTAGTGCCCTTTAACTTTTCCTTTTTCTCTGTTATTTTCCAGTTCATGATTATAATTATTTGAAGGAGCAAAACATTCTGTGTATGTTTATTTATCTACTTGTCTATTGTTGAACAATCAGTTTGCTCCTTGGGTTTCATTTATAATTAACACCTCATTTGAATTCTGCCTGCATTTATATATTTTTTCTTTTTAATTATTGCCTTAGGATAAATTCCCTGGAATGGGAGAACTGTGCCAAGTGGTATGAACGGTATGAACATTTACAGTACACTTCATAAATGTTGCTAAATTGTTTTCTAACAGGAATGTACCAATTTATCCTTTCCCCAGCAATAGCTGAACATAGTAGTTTCCCCCCAAAAGTTGACAGCGATTATGGTTTATCATTTGTCCGCCTTGTGTTTTTAGATTCTTTTGTTCTCTTTTTTTTCCTCATTATCCAAAAGGGAAAAGTTGATGAACTCAGAGAGCATAGGATTTTTAACTTAGTTTGGAATGAATGAGGAATCTTGTTTTCATTCAATAGCCTTTGCTACATCCGCTGAATGAAATATTATGCAGGAATAACTAAGGACAAGCATGAATGCCACCTAGTAATATAAAAATCACATTTTGATTGCTTCTCAGCCGTTTGGCTAAGATCAAGTGTAAAAACACATTCTGGAATTCAATTCAGAGGAAAAGGGAGACTTATAGGGTTTGGCTTGTCCACTTATGTTTCCAAACCAATGCCATATGAGAGACAATTGTGTATACTCAGCCTTGTTTTATGCCAAAGACTTTCTTGCAACATGGTCTGTTTCCAAGAGTAACACACATATATTTTTCCAAGAACACTGCTTGCTGCCCGACCACTTCTAGCTACCCACAACGTTCAGAAGAAATGGACTGAATGTGAAGCCCTGTAACTTTGCTGGATGGGTATAAAAGGCCAATTGAGAACACTGCAAAACATTCTTTCTAAAAGGACAGGCCATCTATCTAATTCTTTTCTTGGTACTTATCTATCTGGTCCTTCTCTAATTAATTCAAAGTCACTTGCTTTTTATAATTTTTGACTTTTACAGTAATACTTAAAAATATAGCTACTAAATATTAAACTCTTCTATATCTCTTTACAAAAGTGAGCTCTGGAACTCAATTGATTCCATTAACATCCCAGTTTTCCACTTCGCTGTGAAAATTTGCATGTGGCTTAACCTTTGACTCAGTTTACTCATCTGTAAAATGGGAATAATAATAATGTTTCTCATAGGTCTGTTGTAAGGATTAAATAAGTTATGACATTACAGTATCTGGGATCACTTAGTAAAGAATTAAGTAAATTGTCTTTTTGTTGTTGTTGTTGCTGTTGCCATGTGAGAAACCTTTCTGTAGTGCACAAACTCCAAATGCCCAAGTCAAAATAGCTTGCTAGTGACTGTCATTTCCTCTCCCTGAACTGTAATTTTTCCATTGAAAATATAACACAGATAATAAAGATCATAACAATAGTAGCTGACATGATCGAACGCTTATTCTGTACCATATTCAGTATTGAGTGTTTTATATGCATTTTCTTATTAATCTTCACAAGCGCTCTACAAAGTTGGTACCAGTTTTCAGATGCAGTGACAGATGCTTAGAGAACCTAAATAACTTGCAAAGACCAACCAGTAAGTGGAAGAATTTGAACTTGAAAGCAGTCCTTCCTATCAGAATATATGTAGGAAAAGAGGAAAAAAAATATACGTAAATATTATCAGTGGTTGTTTCTGGATCATAAAATTAGAAGTGATGGCTTAATTATCTCTACATCTTCTTTTATATGTATACAAACATATTTCTCTGATAATAAGAAGTTTTTAAAATCTTTTCCAAATAATGAAGATAATAGCATTTCTAGCTAACAATGAATAATAGCAATCTTATTGCTCACTCTTGTGAATTAAAAAGTAGTCTATCTTTGAATCAGTCTCTTTATCCTTTGCACAAAGAAGTTCTGTTATGGCTTTCTAAAAATGAATACAGTGTTTTAGAACCTGAATTCCATCTACTTTTACTTAGCAAAAATGTAACATGTGCAGATTTTTAAAAATTCAAGTTAAAATCCAACATCAGTTTTAAGTTGGGATGAGAAGGCCTCCTTGCCTTTGCCCCTGATGTCCCTGGGAGAAACGCCCCCCAAGAGCCTGCACGGTGATCAGCAACAAAGAAGAGAGGCCAAATGGAAGCAGAAACCCAGGCTAGTGACACGCTCAGAAGAGGCAAGTTTGTCCCGCACTCAATTACTTCTCAGCACTCTTGAGGAATGGAGAAGAAAGAAAAGCAATGGTGGCAGATCAGATTCATGGTCAACCAACATTTATTCTAGTGCCTGCCAAGTCCTGGATGCTTTCACCAGCATTATCCCATTTCATTCTTCAAGAACAGCGTAAAATAGGTGTCCTTAGTCCCACTTCACAGGTGAGGGCAATGAAGTCCAGGCATCAAGCAGTCTTCTGAAACCCACACAGATGATAAGCAGTAGACAAGGGATTAGAACTCTGGTCTGCAAACCTCTTACTCTTTTCTCTATATAATGCTGCCAACACCTTCATCACTCCCAATTCTCAGAAGTAAAGGGCAGGCAGGAATCTATTATTAGAAGCATTATATATAAGAAAGTATCTATAAATTAGAATACTATAACACAAAATAATTAGTAAATAAAGTATGGTTATATTTGTACACCAGTTCTGCAGTTCCTTTTTTGTTCTTTTTTTTTTTTAAATGTAAGAACCTATTCTTTGATAACATGTTTCCGCTCGGGATAGTGTTTGCTAAGCCTATGGTCCTTGCTATGAAGTGCAAGGCAAAATTTCACTTAGTGGTTCAAAACAGATTTTATGTGTAAAAACAAATAGACTCATAATATTACTTAAACTAGAACCACAATCCACAACAGACTTGCTAATTATTCTCTCCTCTGAGGTCTCTGGAAAGGTGATAACCAGTTCCATGACCCAACCCTAAGGCTCTCATCATCTTTGACATTTCTGTCAATTTATTATTTTTGATATCTGTCAACAGAGATTAAACAGAGGAGAATGTGGACTCATTGTTCCCAGAACTTTACGAGGATAAGGACATTTAGACAATGGAATAGGTTACTGAAGCACGTTATGAAGATTTTTTCTTTTTTTTTTCCAAGAGGCTGAGCTGTCATTTGCTTGGAATGGCTTAGGACAGTTCTGACTGGAGGCAGGACTATGGACTCATTAACCTCCTAGCCCTGTAACTGTCAATCTCAATTCTCACCACAGTTTCAATCAGATACAGCTGCCTCTAGTTTCATTCTGGTTGGTTCAGTGTGGTTGTGGGCTCATGCAATTTTCTGTATTGCAGGGGAAAGAAAGCATCTTCAGTGTGTGTCTATATCTGTGTGCATGGTGGGTCTTTCCTTACCAAAAGTCTCAGCATAAAATGTATTGATAGATGTGTACACTGGTGTACAGAAAAGTGCCGTGTGCCAAATATAGATGATTCTTTTTATTTCTCTTTGCATATAGATGAACACACAGCTGCAGCACTCTCGGGAGGCCTAGGAGTTGACTTAGTCCAAAGGAATGACTGTGCTATTTTTGCACTTTCCCTCACATTATTTCTCAAGGCTTGAGGGAATTTAAATGTGACTTACTTGGCAATGACATGTGTCAGTCCCTTCAGTGCCTCCTGAATGAGATCATTTACACAAATCACTTCACCATAGCTCATTGTATTTTTCATAGACAAATACTCTCACTTAAATGGAATCTAGATTTCAAGAAAAGAGAGGGTTTTTTTTTTTCACTTCCCTTAAAAATGACTTTGTAAAAAATGTCACTACGAAATTCACAGTATTGGTGTGATGATTCATTACAATATATGTTTTCTGGAAGAGACAAGGATATTTCAGAAGCACCTTAGTATTACAGATAAAAGACTTGAGGCTCTGAGAAGTGAGTAACTTGGATAAGGTCTCCTAGTAAATTGGTACATCCCCAGGCCCATAACCCAGATCTCTGGGATCCTGGTCCAGACTGCACCCTCCCTGCACTGTGTAACTGGAGCCCCACACACTCTGGAATAAAACTGATTCTAGCAAAAACAGCTATAATTTAAAAACTCTCTTCAATTAAATGTTACTGAACTTTTCTCATGAAATATAATTTTGGAAAAAGCAATTGCATTTATAAGTATACATAATTCATGTCTGTTATTTCTTAATTCTTATGAGAATCTTATTACTGAAATAGTGAAATTTGTCTGTTCTCTTGTTAAAATCTATTAAAATGGAAACAAGTAATAATCAAACCAAGCTAAAAATACACAATAAATATAAAATCAGAGAGTGTGACCAGACTTATTCACCTCTATGGAGAGAATAAGAAAGGCCCAAGGGAGAGGGGGGCATTAGTTAGAGGCATAGTACTTTATATTGTAGGTACTTGGTGAATGTTTTTAAGATCGATCATTAAGGCTGGGCATGGTGGTTAGGCCAGGTGCGGTGGCTCATGCGTGTAATCCCAGCACTTTGGGAGGCCGAGGCGGGCAGATCACTAGAGATCAGGAGTTCGAGACCACCCTGGCCAACATAGTGAAAACTCATCTCCACTAAAAATACAAAAATTAGCCGGGCGTTGTGGCGCACATTTGTAATCCTAGCTACTAGGGAGGTTGAGGCATGAGAATCACTTGAGCACAGGAGCGGAGGTTGTAGTGAGCTGAGATCGGGCCACTGTGCTCCAACCTGGGCAATAGATACTCTGTTTCAAAAATAAATAAATAAATAAAAATTAATAAACTCTATCGGTGAATTCACTTTATAGGAATTTCCAAGTTTGTAAGCCACTTTTACAAGTACTATGAAAGAGTTCTGTGCTTATATATTTGTGTATTGTTTATGGCAGGATATGTTTAAATGGAAATGAAAACAACTTTGAGCAAATTAAACCTAACCAACTTTTAAAAAAATATCCCTTTAGAACTTGAGAGAATTCTACCATTACATCAAGAATGAAGCTGGCTATTGTCATATTATTATGCTATAAATACTATTGACTACCTCTATTATAACATTTGTACGGAGGTAGGACGGGTATTTCTAATGGTCTATGCCTCATTTAGTCAAGCTAAAACATTAAATTTACTGTCTTCTTCTTTTTTTTTTTTTTTTTTTGAGACAGAGTCTTATTCTGTTACCAGGCTGTAGTGCAGTGGTGCAATCTTGGCTCATTGCAACCTGTGCCTCCCAGATTCAAGTGAATCTCCTGCCTCAGCCTCCCGAGTGGCTGGGACTACAGGCACCATGCCCAGCTAATTTTTGTATTTTTAGTTGAGATGGGGTTTCACCGTGTTGGCCAGGATGGTCTCGATCTCTTGACCTTGTGATCTGCCCACCTCAACCTCCCAAAGTGCTGGGATTACAGGCGTAAGCCACTGTGCCCAGCCAAAATTTACTGTCTTATTCATGCATTCTTTCAACAAACATTTATTTCATGCCTAATATGACAGGCAATATAGAAGAATGAGGACTCTGGAGTCAAAATGCCTGGGTTCATGTTCTGCCTTTCTGTTTACTAGATATGTAATCTTGGATAATTTGTTCCTCAGTTTCCTCATTTATAAGATGGAGGCAATGATAATACCTACTGTTATTATTTATTACATGATTAACATCAATGAAGCATTTAGGTGAAGATATGGTAAGGGCAAAAGCTCCTGTTGTTATGATGTGTTATGGATTGGGGATAGAGGGCAAACAAGGTAGATATGGTGTCTACCCTGATGGGGAAAATTGGGTAAATAGCTTTTACACTACAATTATGTTAAGTGCTAAAAGAAGGTATAGCATGACTAATATAACATAGTTCTAACATCTCTTTAAACATTCATGTGTAATTTTCTTCTGCTATTGCAACCAAAGGAAGCTGCACAGTACATTGCTATTCCACATTTTGGTAACTGAGATTTGAAATCTTTGTTATTTCTACAGTAAATCATACCCCTTTAAATGAAGCAAGTGAAATTTCGTATCTGTGACATTGTGTTGGGCAGGCATCCTTGGAATAATTCATTTCTCCATTTTAATTCTTATTTCTTTGTGACCACTTAAAACTTTCAAGAAAACAATCTTAATTTCACTGTGCTACACTCCTTAAGGCACAAATCTTTGTGATGTTTCAGGGACCTTTGTCTTGATAAAGACAAGTACTTCAGAAAAAAAAAAAAAAAATGAAAAGACCAACAGCCAGTGTTTGTTGAAGATGAGCTCAGTCGTTCTTCACATTGTGCAACAGATGGCATTGACAGACTGATGGTTGGGAAGGAGGAAACCTGCATCCCCAATTTCAAATTTCAAATACACCATTGTCTCATACCACAGCACCATGTCATAATTACATATTGATTTCTTTTCTTCTAATACCACTTGTCAGCTTTCTACAAGTGAGCTGATTTGGAAAATCTGAAAAAATATTAACCAGATATCTCTAAACACACTTGTCATTTTGGCCCCATCTCAGATATCAAAGAGGCTTGAGGCACAGATTTTAAATTTATATTTAAATAAATATAGGCTTGTTCTGCAGACAGCTCATCTAGACAAGAATTTAAAAAAGAAAATAAAGCTGCCAAAGAATCTTCAAGAAGTCAAACTCATTTCTGAGATTTTTCTTAAAAAATAAAACAAAATGATTTTATAGGATTCCCCAAATGAGGATGGGACAAAAAGTGAGCCAAAAGTCCCAAGGCTGCTAAAAATGACTGACTTTATCTTTGGCACACGTATTAAATGTCTTATCTTAAATTTTAGACAAGGTTTTTGAGGTCTCTTCTAAAACACAGGGGTAATAAAAATGTTTTATTGCTTTTCTTTTCTTCCACAATGACATAGATATTCTTTATTGTAGGAGAATAGAAGACTTGGGACTTACCCTTTAAATTGAAAGACAGATAACATAAGCACTGGTCACCTGCTGCCAGGCAAGGTGTGGTCCAGTACTGCTGTGGTTATATGGTGAACTGTGACAGCGTTTCCACAGTGTGGTACTTGAGTGCACTAAAAATAGGCAACCCTGAACTATACTGCAGTTGAAGGACAAGATAAAAATAGGAAATAAACTTGAAAAATAATTGTATAAATAGAGTACAGGGATTAACAACTCAACCCACAGGATTGAATTCCCTAATAAGTTTTGCTATTTTTATTGAATGCAGGAAAGAAACTAACATTTAAATATTTAAGTGAAATGTTTAGTGTAGAAGTGTTTTCTGAATTTAAGAATGGTTGACATTCAAGCAGAGATAATGTACACCATAATTTCAAATAGAAGTTCTTTAATCTTTTTAGCTGGGATGTACCTTTGTATCTTTTAATGGTATTCCTTTCACTACACACACACACACACACACACACACACACAACTTAGATATCTGTCAGCTATAAAAAATATAACTGATCTTGTAGATGTAGCTAAAACCTGACCTTTATTTGCAGAGTCTCAGCTTTGGTCTTGTATTCAATTCCCAGAAAACAGTAAGGAAAGGGAAAAGTCCAAGAAATGAAGGCATTCTATATCATTTGGCATAAATGTAGCCAATATAGAGATGGCATCAAATGGTTAAATATTCTTCATATTTCCTTAAAAGAAAATATTTAAAAAGCTGGTTTCAATAATTCTGGGACAGAAAATCTGTATCAGATTACCAACTCTTGGCCTCATATTTCAGTCCTCTCTCATTTTGACTTCTGTATTTCCACCAAAAATGCCATCAATTCTTAACTCTGCTTTTTTTTTTTTTTTTCCTTTCTCTGCCACGAGTCTAGAGCCAGAACCCCATCAAAATCAGACTTGGATTTTGGCAAAGGATCATTCCCTTCTGAATTTCTGGCCACTTCCAGCAGATTAATTTTATGATTATGTCACCTTTCTGCTCAAAACTTCATAGGGTTACTTAGAGGAATCCTACACTCTCTAAACCTGCTATTCATTTTTAACAGTAATACATTAATTATGCAATCATTTTACTCAACCAATTTATATAGCAAACATCCCTAAATCCACTAATTTATATCACAGAATAATAAACATCACTGATAACCTACCTATGTGTCCCTTGCCTAACCTAATCCTATCCCCCTTTCTCCCTCTCACAGGTAACCAATCTCCTAAATGTAATGTTTATCAAGCCTCCTTTTAAAAGCTCTTAGCACATATATGTACATCTAATTTAATTTTATTAAAAGGTTATAATTTTATATGTTGCCTTCTGTGGCTTTCTTCAAAATGTTTTTTCCTTGACATTTGCTTACTATTATTTATCTGTGTCCATTGGAACTTGGGCTGTTTCTTTCTTTTTTTTTTTTTTTGCTATTACCAAAGCATCCAAAGTGATCCAAAGTGTACTGCAAACATTCTTAACATGTCTTCTGGAAAACGTACCTACTTTGAATCCTCTTGGGTATATGCCTAAGAGTGAAACTGTTGAGTTTTAGGTTGTACCAGCAAAGGTACTGGTGGGAGCATGATCAAATTGTGTAATTGAGGAAAGTTTAAAAAAATAACTATTATGGGACAACACCACATGCTAGGACTAGCAAGGGCAAGGATCCTTAAACATCCCTAGCCCTAACAAGGCACAAAGAGGGAGCTACTACTTAATCTCAAAAGGGTAGCTGCAGCTTTAAAAGATTACTCAACAGAGCTCTAGCTTTCAGTAGAACTCAGTTGACAAACTGGCAGAGAAAGAGTTGATCTCACTAAGAACCTTGACCTGACTCTCTACCCTTCTCTCTAATGTCTTGCCATGGTCTCTCATTGGTTGAACCAAATCAGTAGCCAGAATGCAAGGAAATCATTCACGATCCACTTCCAAGAACACAGTGCAGGGTGGAGAGGGTTAGGATCTAGATCTAGAGAGATAAATTGATACATGCAAATGTTAGATATTATAGAATTCCCTCTTAGTTTCCAAAGTGTTTGTACTAATTGATACTCTCACCAACAGCGGATAAGATCATACTGGGCCATATGCTCTCCAACACTAAGTATTATTAGACTTCTGAATTTTTGTCAATAGGCGCAAATTGTTATCTCCTTGTGGTCTTGATTTGCATTCCCTCAGTTAACTGCTAACACTGATCTATTCTTTGTGTTTACTGGTTAGACACATTAACTCTTCTGTAAAATTCCCAGTCATATATTATGGAAATTAAGTTTATGCTAAAATTTATAGAGAAGAGCGAAGAGCAAGAATAGCCAAGACATTTCTGAAGGAGAAGAAAAAGGAGCAACTTTTCTTCAAGATATAAAGGCTTATTATAAAGTTATAGTAATCAAAACAGTAAAATTCGTGCTGTATACACATCTTGACCAATGGAACAGGAAAATAAAAACCCCAAAATAGACTTATGAATTTAGGGATCATCAAAAATTATGGAGATAATATGTCAGATCACTGAAGAAAGGCATGGTTATTTAACTAATACAGTTAAAAAATTTGATTATTCATATAGGGAGCAAGAAGAAAAATGGATTGCTATCTGAAACCATACAAAATACTTCAGATGAATTCAGACCTTAAATTCAAGAAGCAAAGCCTTAAAACTTTCAGAATAAAATATCAATGAATGCCCCTGTCTGACCTCAGGGTAGAAAAGGATTCCTTAAACATAATACAAAAAATGTTAATCATAACAGAAAATATTGATGCATTCAATTATGTTAATAAGAAATTTTCATGAAGACAATTTAAATAAACAGTAAGCTACAAACACGAAGAGAATATTTATAATTCATGTAACTAATAATGAGCTAGTATCAAGAATATATGAAGCACTTCTGAAAAAAGGCAAATGACCTAGTGGAAAAAGGGACAACTTACATCTCTAGCATACTTTTCTTTTATGACCGTGTTTTATGAACCATCACTAGTCTATAATTCTTGGAGGACTAAAATTGTCTTAGCCATCTTTCTTTATGACCCAGCACAGTGCCTGTTGGAAAGAAAATGGTCAACGAATGTTCATCAAATAAAGGAACAAACTTGCCACCCCAGAATAATGCAGACTGTTATAAAACTCACCATATGCATGCCCTCAGAGTCTTTCCTCTTATACTCACATTACCAACTCCTATCCACCCAGTTTTGGAAGTCCAGATCACCAGTCCCTTTACATCATAGTCCTCGCAGCCTCTAGCATTTAGCAAACATTTCTCTGGGATATCTCACGCACTGTTGGATTACGTTTCTCCACATTTCTATGTCTGTCTCCTCTTTGATTCTAGACTTCTCGAGAAGGCCATACTTCTCTAAAGCACAGTGCCTAGTAAAATTCTATGAGGTGTCCCATATTTATGGGGGATGTGGCGTAACACCTAGTACAAATTACCAGCCATCCATCAGGCTTCAAAATGGCAGAATAAGTGGTCTGGGAGAAATACTGGTCACTTTCATTATGATTTTCTTCTCAGGTTTAGGCAACTGAAATAAGGTTACAAAAATTAGAGATGTAATTTATGAGGTACTCATTGCAAAGAGAAAAAAAAACTTTTTGAAGATTGTTCAAGTACACAGTTACAATTGGAATAAGGCAGCAGAGTATAGCAGAAAAAAAAATGGGGCCATGGTATCAAATATGTCTTCAACCCCAGCACCACCCTAGCGTGCTCTGAGCTTCATGAGTAAAATGTGATAAAAATCTACCTCAAGGGAAGTGTAGCAGAGTAAATGGTAGAGAAGCGGTACTTAATTTCATTTTCCCTATTTCTCCCCTCCCTCTTAAAAATAATGCCGTGTTCCAAGAACAGAAAACCAAACACCGCATAAGTGGGAGTTGAACAATGAAAACACATGGACACAGGGAGGGGAACATCACACACCAGGTCCTTTTGGGGGGTGAGGGGGCTAGGGGAGGGAGAGAATTTAGAGAAACACCTAATGTAGATGATAGGTTGATGGGTGCAGCAAACTACCATGGCACATGTATACTGACGTAACAAACCTGCATGTTCTGCACATGTATCCCAGAACTTAAAGTATAATAAAATAATAAGAATAATGCTGTGCTCCATCAGATCTTGCAGTGCATGGTGTTTTTCAGTTAAAATTGAACCATGACACCCTTAATTAACTTTGCTAATAGAAGCTTTTGCCAAATTCCTACTTGCCTCGCATCATCTATCCTGACTTGACTAACATTGTTTTTTTTTTTTTTTTTTTTGAGACGGAGTCTCGCTCTGTCGCCCAGGCTGGAGTGCAGTGGCGCGATCTCGGCTCACTGCAAGCTCCGCCTCCCGGTTTCACGCCATTCTCCTGCCTCAGCCTCCCGAGTAGCTGGGACTACAGGCGCCCGCCACCTCGCCCGGCTAATTTTTTGTACTTTTGGTAGTGACGGGGTTTCACCGTGTTAGCCAGGATGGTTTCGATCTCCTGATCGTGATCCGCCGTCTCGGCCTCCCAAAGTGCTGGGAGTACAGGCGTGAGCCACCGGGCTCGGCCTTGACTAACATTTTTAATGGGTGGAGGGAGAACAAATGGCCACAGATTAAATGTCTTTACCCATAAGAATAGAGTGCAATTGGTCACTGTAATAGGAGTGTCTCAATAAGTTATTTACTGACTTTATCATAATTTCAAATATGCAGAAAAGTTAAAAATCGTGTACAATTATAACCCACATACCCACCACCTAGATTTAACAATTGTAACTGTCATCATAATAACGTGGAGGGTAATGATGACATTACCAAAATTTCCTAAGTATATTATTTTCTGATCCCTTGAAGGTATCCAAAATCCAACAACAGAAATCATCCAAAGTTTCTTCACTATGAACTCTTCAGTGAACTTTTCCCCATTCATAACATGAGGGTATCTCTGAGAGAGAACTACCAAGGAGCACACAGGGTGAGCTACTCTTTTCCATAATGTTGCCTCTTGGTTTCTTGACTTAGGAAGCTCTGGGCCTGCTCACTTCTATTACTCATATGGCAGATTCTGCTTCTTCCTTCTTTGTACACTTTCAGGTTTTCAACAAAATAGCACAGTTGCCAGATTTAGCTAAGAAAAATGCAGAATGCCTGGTTAGCTTGAACGTCAGATAAACAATATAAAAATATAAGTATATCCCAAATATTGTATGGGATATACTTATGCTAAAAAAGTAATTTGTTGTTTATCCGAAATTCAAATTTAAGTGGGCATTCTGTATTTTATCTCACAATCCTGTGAAACACATAAATTCAATAACCTTCTGAAGGGGGTCTAGATGACTTTGACAGCTGGGCTCTCATGCTTCCAGGCCTGAAGGCAAAATGAGAGAAAACTATAGAGAAAGGGAGAGAATATACTTTTGCACCACAACTAAGAAAATATTATTTGGAATTGCTTTTAACTGGTTGGGAGCTAGATAGAAAGTCTGATGTGTGTTTGTGTCGGATTTAGTAAGTCATCTGTGAGATTCTGGAGGAAACAGGGTTGTGGACCTGAACAGATTGAATGAATTTATGATTGGGGTTAGAGTCATATGTGTATAGTTTAACAGGGTGTATTGTGCCTATTGCCACATTAATGCTCTATATAAGCCAACCACAAACCTTGGTGGTATTGCTGGGGTAAGCATTTATTGCTCACACATCAGAGTAAGCTGGGGGCCTGGCTCTTAGATGATCGTTGGGAGCTCTGCTCCCTGTGTCTCTCATCCTTTTCTTAGGACCATTCAGCTGTCTCAGAGATGTCTTTCTCACAGCAACATTTCAAATACAGTGAAAGCAAGCAGAAACATGTGAACCTTCGAGCGCTGGTCTTAGAACTGGCACAGTGTCATTTTCACTTCATTCTCTTACTCTCAAAACCTGCTTCTATGGGTAGGAAAGGGGTCTCTGCCTCTTTAATGAGAGGAGCTGCAAAGTCACACAGCAAAAGGTATGGATGCAAGAGAGGGAAAGAATTGAGGCCATCACTATGCCTATCCCAAGGCGTGGGCTGGACACTAAGAATAAACTGGGGAGCAAAAAAGTTGCTTCTTTTGAAAACTATACATTTGTTTGCAACTGTAGCATTTTTTTTCTTCTCCAAGAAAAGTAATTAGCAAGACTTCCAAATTTTTTCCAGTTTGCGAAGCAGAGATGCCAACAGATCTCTACAAATTACCAGAATGTTCCACAACTCTTCTCAAAATACCTGTCAAAAAAGTTCTGAGCACATGGTGGTATTTTTTCCTTGTTGTAAACACAATGTATCTATATGAAGAGTCTAACATATTAAGGATGGAAATTTGCAGGAAAGTGGTAACGTTTAAGAGAAAAGGAAAACGAACTGAAGATTTAGAACAAATAACTTCCTATTCTGGTATCCCTTGAAATCTAGCACCAGTTTCTTCATCATTTGCTACATTTAGTTACAGGGAAGAACAGACTAGTAATTGGATGTGGGACTCTGAGACTCCTCTGCTTGTGTGACCTTTGTAAAGTAGCAATCTTTGCACACCTTTTAAATATGTGGATCAAATAAAAATCTCATTGTAAACTCTGAAATATCAAATAAATAGGAACTATTTTTACATCTAAAACCTCAGAAACCACTTTGACCCTGGAAGTCTTCACTATGACCTCAAATTGCGAGTTCTTTTCTGTCAAGTCAGTTATCAAAATCAGTAGATTTTTAAAATGATGAGTTTGATTCTTAGCTCTTTGATACTTATTTTCTTTATTGGTAGGGGGTAGAAAGTAAACTGGCATTAGACACATAATTGTATCAATTGGGACACTTTTGGTTTTAGGCACCTATAAGTAACTAAGTCTCAGGACAAAGGCTGGTCTCATTTCAAGGACTTGGATAAGGTGACAGAGTGTATATGCTGTTGCCAGTGCCTAGTGGCCAAGGCCAGATCTGGCAGTATATAAAGAGGTGAAATCGGAAGAAGGGTCACTACTCAAAGAATACGGAGTGTATTAGGCAAATAACACCTGTTCACTAATAATATTGACATCAGGTAACTTTAAAAGATGAATTACCTGCCATTTTTAAAAAGTGTTCAGTTTTATTCATATTAATTAATTTTTCAGAAGACAAAATGAAGCATAGAGAAAGTAATTTGCCCAAGATCCCATGACTCATGAGTGGCAGACTTGTGATCTGAACTGCAATCTCTTCACTCCAGCCAACATTATGGACCGCAGCAAGAAAAAATAGAATGGCTAACGGTAATACGATCGATCTGTATGTGCAAAAAGAAAAGCTCTTCCAAAACACTGCTGGTATAAAAGGCAAGTTGTTAAACAGTATTAGAGTGTGACTCCTTTCATGTTAAGAAACACACACACACACACACACACACACACACACACAAAAGCCCCCAACACACCTGCACAAATGTACTTCAAATAAATACATCTATATAGAGCTTCATATCAAAATATTCACAGCTATCTTTAGAGAGGGGAGTGGGATGCTGGGGATGAAAAAGAATGTATTTTATACTCTATCATATATATATATATAATCTGAATTATAATATTATATAAAGAAATAACTTGATTGGGGGAAAAGAAGGAAAAGCAAAATGCCTAGATGCTAAAAATTATGCATGAAAGTCAAAAGTTGGTTCTAGACCATTCCTTTATCTTACTTGTGCTGTTATTTTAGGATGAGTGAAAACTACTTGTCACAAATTTCTTTCCCCATTGAAACGGTAGCACACATTCTCCTAAAATGGTGTAGATAAGGCAACTTTTCAGAACATAAATGCATTAATGGTCTATATACATAGCCCCTAAATCCTATGTGACCTTTAAAACATTATTTTAATTATAAACTACAAGTATACTAGAATCTAGAATAAGCACTTGTTTTCAAACAGCAGTTTATAAAATACTACAAACACAATTGATGCCTTTTATAAATCTCAATTCAATCTTTCTTGGTTCCCACAGGTAACCATCAGCAAATATTTTTTTCTACATATACAGCAATAATTTATAGTATCATTTTTTATATTTATACTTTATATAACTAATTTCGTAAAATGCCTTGCTCCACCACTCACTCTTGTCACTTATTTTTGAGATGTATTCATACTGACACACATAGCTCTAACTTGTTCATTTTGACTATTGTGTGGAAGTCTATCACATGAATATATGCATTATCAAAGTTGAGCATGGGTTAGGACCCCTTTCTGCTGTTTTACACAAGGCTGCCATGAACATTTTTGTAGATGTCTCCTTATGCATGTGCGTAAGTACTTATTTAAGGTAACATGGTAGGGAATCTTTAATTTGACTAGATATTGCAGAACTGGTAGTCAAGCCAGTGTATTTTCCCACCAATAGTTAGAGTTCCCACTGTTTGATGTTCCTGACAACACTTGCTATTTTGAAACTTATGTTTTTGCTAATTTGATGTGACACCTTTCCATGTTTTTAACTTGTATTTCCCTGATTATCAGTGAAGGGTATTTTTTTTCCATGTTTGTTGGCCTTTTGAATTCCCTCTTGTAAGAATAATGTGCTGATATTTCTATTAGGTAGACTTATCATGACTTGTAGGAACTTTTATATCTTCATAAATTAAGCCTTTCTTATATATTAATATATTGAAAACATCCTACATGTCGCTTATCTTTTAGTTAAGTCTTCAATCCAACTCAAATATATGACGGTTTAAATTAGGGATCCAAATTTATATGTTTACTAGTAGATATTTATGCCAACACAATTTTTTAAAAAAATTCACTCTACTTGCTTATAACAACATAACTTAAGTATCTATATATGAGGGTCTCTCCATCTGATTCAAGGAAAACAGCAGCAACATTTAGCATTTGAGATGGCCATGCCATGTATCAGGAACTATTCTAAACATTTTACATGCTTAGACCATGCATTTTGGAGTCAGAATGCCAGGGCTTAAATGTACACTAGGGATCCCTGATAGATGGTAAATTTTACAAATTTCTTGTTTGTTCACTGGCTAATAGAAATGTATGCATCAGGTAAGGGAAATAAATATTCTGGTTGATAGAAACTATATTTTTTTTAAAAGCACCCCAAATATACAACTTACTTTTATTAAACAGAAAAAAAAATCCCCAAGAGGCAGATATCCCAGTAGTTTTAGTGAAAACAAATTTAATATCATCTTGTTTGAACAAAGCTTTTAGAATAAGTGAGCAATTAAATTCTTAAAGTAGGGACAGAACACCAACAAGCTCTAGACTCCAGAAGAGCTGTAAGCCGACAAATTGGCATTGTTTTGCTTAACAGTTTTAGCTTCAATGTAAATATATATTATTACTTAGGATATTAGCATCTGAACTATATAATGACTATTTTATCATTTTACTTGAATTAAAACCAGAATTTCTGGAACTTCCAAATAGTCTTTAAAGTTTTTCAATATAAACATAAACTAACCCCTATTCCTCTCTACATATCAAATGTGAAATAACTGTCACAATATATCAGCATTTTCACAGAAAGATTTTTAAGGCTTCTGGCACATAAAATGTGTAATTTCTGTGTGACAATGTCATAATTATATACAGAAAATATTTTAAATTCTTGTAGAATTTAAGTTCTAAAGATTAAAAAAACAAGAGTTCCATGTTAATAAAATATTAAAATACTATGAGCTTGCCATAAAATTGACAGTGATTTGTAATTACACAAAGAATACACAAGGCAAGTCTTTCACACTAAGTGATTCATCATTGAAAACAATTATTGAACTGAATATACTTATTTGATATCACTAGTTTTCTAAATTATTCTTTCAGCACAAAACAGGCTTTCATATAACTTATAAATATTTCCAATTGCAACATTGAGGCAGCAAATGTCATATCTATGTTTGTCCTAGTTGTATGTCATACAAATATAAGTCTATGAATCTTATACCTTTGTCTAAGTCACCATTGTAGAGAATGTGCTGGTAAGTGAAATCAATACAAAGTGATTATTTTTCATTTGTAAAAAATGAAAATCATTTACACCTTGTTTTAAAGTTCTAAAGCAGCATATTCAACTCTTAAGGCAAAAAAAAAAAAAAAAGATTAAAAAATTATTATAAATTATAAATTCTGGTAACTTTTCTTCTGGCATTAAAAGCCACAGCACAAATTCTAATATTTTAACAGATAATATATTAGTGTACATCTGAATATACATTTGCCAAAATGTTCCATTAGTATGAAGTTGGTCTGAAGTGGAAGTGAAGTGCAGTGGTGTGGCGGGGTAACATTTAACGGTCATCCTGGGCATCAGGAGACATGGAATGGCTGAGTCTTGACCTTCCATTCACAGATATTGTATTTGATGGAATGGTAACCTAAGAGAAAGAAACACACTTTGCACCCATCAATTTAAAATGGGACAGCTGTCTAATTTTCAATTTTCAACAGTTACCACATTTTAACTTCTGCTTAATTGTAAATGCTAAGTATTTATTATTTAATAAATTATAATCAAGAATAAACGTTCATTCTACCATAAAATTTAAAAAGAGTTGTTATTTTCACAACAAATAAGTTAAATAATCCATTAACACATCTTAATCTGTACAAAATTACCAAATCAACACAAAGGACAAGAGCACAAACAGACTGCAAGCCAAGCTGTTAAACAGCATTTTTAGCTAGATTAATTCTGTAATTCTGGCTCCCCAAAACTGCCTCTGAGAATGTAGAAAGATAAAGTGAATTCCACAAAGCAATGAATTTTACAAGTTTTGTACTGATGGTATAAATTAACATGAAATCCCCCTCCCCATGGCCCCCTATTTATTCAAAACAAAAAAACGAGTCCTTGGTATTAAAAATGTTTTCATGTGAAGGATTTAAAAAGTAAAATCTGTGACTGTTAAGCCAAATGATTGCAGACTGAAAGGGAGTTTTTTTCTTTTTCTTAGTAAGTAAACTCCTAAGTTTCAAAATTCTATGGTAAAGTCTTCTATTCACAAACTATAAGTGAATAAAAACACGAAAACAAGAATTTTCTACATAGTGTGAATTCCAGCTTTTGAAAAATGTAAAGTCATCTGGATTCTGAATAGTAAATATCTATATTTTGAAATATCATACCTGCAATATAATAAAGATATTTTAAGACAATTTAGATTACAATTTTACTAATTTAGGTTCATAACTAAACACTATCATCTTCTCACAAGAAGACAACTAGAGTACAAATGGCCACAGATTTTCCTAGCAACCGAGTAAATTGGTTAAAAGGAAAATGAAATTGGCAAATTTAGTTTGGACTTGGCTTCCTTGCGCTTCGTTTTTTGCCTTTTACTAAATAAAGATTGGTCATCTAAACTAATGAGTTTTCTCGACTGTCTGATGAATCCAGGATGGAGCAGAGTGATTGACGCTACACACCTAAAAGAAAATGGGTAAGAAGAAGAGTTGCCACCAGCAGAAGGGAAAGCTCATCTGCACTCTGTTTAGTATACCTGTGAGATTTCTTTCCAAGAATAGCCAACAAATGACAGGTAATGACTTTCTTTTTTTTTTTTTGGAGAGGAGGTAGAATTTATTGGTGAGTATTAAGAGGGGGCAGCACAGTGGAAGCCCTCATGAGTGCAGGGCCCGGCACTTGTCCAGAGGTCCATGATTGGGAATGTACTTGACCCCACATCCATCTGGGATGAGCCACTTCTCAGCCACCATGTCTTCAAATTCATCAGCACTGAACTTGGTGAAGTCTCACTTCTTTGAGAAGTGGATCTTCTGGCAGCCAGAGAACTTGAACTTGGCCTTGTGCAGGGCCTCAATCACATGCTCCTTGTTCTGCAGTTTGGTGCGGATGGACATGATAACTTGGCCAATGTGAACCCTGGCCACAGTACCCTGGGGCTTTCCAAAGACACCTCATATGCCTGTTTGGAGCTTACATTGAGGTAGTGCAAGGTCAGAGACATGAACAAACATCTGAAAGGCCTATCACCAAGGTCCCTTAGAGCAACCTATATAAGAAACAGGTTGCATACACTACCAAGGAGTCTGCTGTTTGCAGCCACTGCACACTGGGCCCCCATAAGGAAAGGAACTCAGTGGGTTTAATTGGCTGCAGAGGTAATGACTTTCATTGTGGAACCTTGGTCCCAAATGTTTCTGTGTACGGGAGAATTATTTTGTAATTCTTGCCAAAATTGCAGTTCTCATAATTCTTTGTGAAGGGGAAAATTTGTTTTAGGCATTTAGAAAACATATGGATGGCTCTAAATGTCTCCAAGTAAAAGATGCTCATTGTAGCACCATATATAGAATCCAGTTGAACGACCACCAATAAGGAACAAATAAGCTATGTTACATTCATAAAGTCAAATACTATGTAATCTTAAAAAGAATAGTACAGATATATATATTTAACAGTTTGAAAAAGCTTCGAAGAGACATTTGTTTATGAATGGATTTGCAGAGTATTCCATTTTGTAAATTAAATACATTTACATATTACAAAAGTGGCCTAGAAGCTTACAGAGCAACCTATCAAGAATGGTTATTTTTGAAGAAAAATGACATCTTCTTTACTATTTAAAAACTTGTTTACTAAACTTTTAAACAAAAGAAGCCATCATTAAAATACTAGTTTATAAATTCTGAGGGCAGAGATCTTATTGATTTTAATGCCAGTTTATACCAACTTTATATCAATATTTATTTTAGTGCCTGGGACAGTGTAGTGCTCAATAAATGTTTCTTGAATGGAATATGGTAACTTTTTACAAACATTCATAAAGAAAAAAGAAGGTATCACTTGAATGTTTTTGAATGAGGAACATATTACACTTATAATACAGATACTTAAAAAAAAATTTAAGAATTTACTGATGTGAATATCTACTAATTGATTGTCTACTCTTGAAGTTTAAAGAATTTTTAGGAATTCCACATAGCTTTCTTTTTTTCCACAAGGAATGTAACTATGAAAATTTCTATCATTTACATTTACTTTAAAAACGTAGAAATCGCTGCCAACCTGAAACTCTGGTTGTTCAAATTTAAACTAAGGAAATATGAATTTAAAAAACTAATTAAATAAACAAAACAAGCCAGCAAGATTCTGTATGACTTACCCAGTTTTTTCCTTCCCTCCACCTTCTGTTGAACCAAAGATAAATCTTACATTTGAAAAACACTTAATACAAATATCAAAATATGATTCACTATTTTCAGACCTTACTTGTAATGGGGTAATAACTTGATTTTTAGTAAATCAGAGACCATCAAGTACTGAAAGCCAAAGTTGTTCTTATGTCAACACAGGCCAAGGGTAATGAATTAATCTGTCTTGTTCTTTGTAAATAATTTGCTGATTCATATATAAACCTTAACATCACACAATTTATAACATACTGAGCTCGATTTATTAATGCTTTACATGAAGAACAGACTAATCTCTGTGACTATATGGGGATTGAGTAGGGGCAAGGTATGTAAAAAAATTCCTTCTGAAACATGAAGAAAAATGGCATATTTATGACTACATTTACACTAGAGTAATCAACTAGATAATTGCTCTATTGTGAACCAACCATTATAATGAAGGTTAATTGTTTGCGTATGAACCAGAGCCATAAGACAAGTGGGTACCTGGAGTTAAATTGAATATTTGGGTGCCAAGATACAGAGAAACACAGAGCCAACTTTCTGATGAACAATCTAAACCTACCATCAAAATCACCAGAGATTTTATTTGGCAATACAATTGTTGTTCTATAAAAGAAATGTCAGAATTTAAAAGAAACTAGAAGAAATCTTCAGTACAGAACAGAAACACAGGACTTAAGCAAAGATCACAAGAAATTAAGAGCCTGCCTGTGCCCGTTTTTACTTCCTTTTGCAATTTTTTGAAATAGAATATATATATAGAAAAATTCACTAAATGTAAATACGTAGCCCAGTGAAAAACAAACATGCTTACAATGCACCACTCATGTCAAGAGAAAAAACACCTCCAAGTTTCCTATTAATCGTCTTTTAAAATTGTGGTATTTTCTTCATCATAGATTTTAGCCTTATATTGAATATTTTTATTGCCTTACAATAAATAACATTTACGTGGATTACTTAGCTTTTTGATTACCCCTTAAATTGTGTGCATAGCCTACCTCAATAAGCCCTCACCGACCCCTTTTCTTCCCCTCTGGAAGTAAGCGCTATCATAAGTTTTGTAATTACTTCCTTGCTTTTAAAAATAACTGCCGCTTATACATGCATCACTAAATAATCTAAATTAGTTTTGTATGCTGTCACTTTACGCATATATATCTATTTTTGTGCACATTATTGCATTTTACTATATTTTGTCCATTATTTGAATATACTGCTATGAATTCTACTAATTGGATATTAGGGTTATATTTATTTGGAGTTTTTACAAATAATATTCCATGAACACTCTTATGTGTGAGAGTCCTGGTACACAATAACATTTTTAGGGTATGTAACTAGAAGTGAAAAGTACTGGTCATGAAGTTTGTATACTGTGAACTTTACTAGATACCATGTCCATTTTTAGTGAAATGAGATGGATTATAGATGGAATTTTTATTTTAAAAAAATTAGAATCTGGCACTATACTCAGAGCTACCAATAAGGTTCCATTGAAAGAGAGAAAATTTTAGATTCAATAGAACCTAAAGTAATTAGTTTTAAACAGGAAACAATTATAGGATAATCATTTAGTGCCTGCTTTTTATGTTGATTCATATTCAGCTCATTCTACAAGCAATGAGAGTTGTCTGTGTGAAAGGACTGCCAAGTCAGGGCCCATAACACACCAAGTATATAGCTGCTGGCCTGTATAATTCTGTTGGCCAAAAAGGCATTTCCAATTTAATGCAGTTTTCTGCAATTAGTTCATTGAAACTGATGAATATCTTCACTGACCTAGTATAAAGGCATCGCAATCAGTTTCTGTGTAGTAAGTTGGTTCTCCCATGGCCCCAATATACCACTGTATCTCAGGACCAGGCTGTGAATGCACAGAAGACAGAGGCTTCATTTTATTCATTTTTGTGTTCTCAGTATCTAGTACAATATTTGTTACTTATGTGCTTTAAAAATGCTTGCGAAATTTATTGAACTGAGCAACCAGTAGTTCTTGGTTTGAAACTCATCCTTAATTCACAAGATCAGAAAGAGAAAATTTTTCATAAGTGAGGATGTATAATTTATTAACATGGGTATTTATCCTTCTCTAAAAATATAAATTTGTTATGACCGATGAAAAACCAATTTCAATATTAAAAACTATACCAAATTGTTATGCTGTCAGGCACTAAAATCAGACTTTACAAATAATTTACAAAATTCAAGTCTAATTCACTGTATTACTCCTTCCTGTTTCCTCCACTCCTGACAGCACCCAGTATTCTGCCTTGTCTCCATGTTTGCCCAGACAGGGTGCCAAGTCCTCTGGGAAGGAATGGCTGTCACTCATACCTCCTCACATACACACCAAGGAAGTTGGCTTACGCAGTCAAGTTTGGCCAATGTTGATACGGTTGAAAGGCCCAGAAAGCCTTTCCCCATTTCTTTTCCTATCTTTGTAGCATTCCTGTTCCTTTGCAGATTTAATTTCTGTTGAGCTCAATATTGTGCTCAACAAGTCTCTTACTATTCTCTAAATGACTTTTAAAACGATCACAGAAGGAATTCACAAAATGAAATGCCTCAGAAGTTAATGGAATAATAAGTACTTTCCTTGTCTTAGATGCGGAGGTGCTTCCAACCAGGAGAATTAAGGGGAGAGAATTAAGGGGAGAAGGTTTAGGGAGAGGACTGCCTCTGGAGAGTCTAAGTTAAGTGCTGATGCCTTGTTCAAAGCTTCACCACATCTTCTTCTCAGTGGATGAAGGGAACGCAAGGAGGAAATTCACCTGAAAAGAATTCCCTATGACACTTGGGTGTTTTTCCTGAGAAAAAGCAGATTTCTTCTTTTTATTCTACCCCACAGTAAGCAGGAGCTAGAAAACTTTGGCAGGACATTACTAAGAATTGAATTTCTGCATTATTTATCATCTACATTCTCTAGATATTCTGTACTTTTTTTGGTTTAACCTATAAAACTCTTCCCTAAGCCTCACATATGGCAGTGACTAATCATGGTAAGAGCTATGACTACAAACTTGTAGGTTCCTATCACTAATTTACCTTTTTTGGAACAGGGAGGTATTTTCCAAAGAGTCTTTCTTGAGGTGCTAGCATAATCTCTTAAAATAAGAGTCCAGGGCATTCTCTATATAGTTACATAAGAATGAACAAAATTCAAGTTCTGCACCTGGCCCATATTGTGGAAAATAGACCTGACATATTTTTCAAGTACATGTAAGACTCTGGAACTCTTTCAGCTTATACTTCAAAGACATAAAAGAGTAACTTTGGGAATGCTATTTAGATTTACATGCTAGAAAATTTTTACCCTAAGTATTAGTTTGACAATGGTGACAATAAACCCACTGTCACCCATCTGATAAAGAAGACTTACCCTTTTCAATTTGGCAGCAGCCTCTCCTGAACGGATTGCAGTCAGCAAACTCTGTCGCATCTGTTCTGGGTCAGAGCTTTGGAATGTTAAAGAACTTTGTCTCATAAGAGTGAATGATGGGCAATCAGTTGGAGTTGGTATTTGGGAATTCTGTTCATTATGTGCAGAGTTATTATCCTACAAAAATAAATGTGAAATATTTATATGAATGCCAAGAAAAGAATGGGCCATTTTTTGCAAAACATTTTCATCATCCATAGTTCTTTAACAATCGCCATTTGCCACACTGGTGTTTCAGACACAGCTCTGTTTCCTCACCCACTGAATTATCTCTGCTGCCAGAGCTAAGCTGGAAGATGAGGGCATTATTTTCTCTTGAACTCAGGAAGCCAAAGAAGAAAAGTGGTACCACCTCTTTGCTTCATAAATACAGTGGTAATTTTATTGTTCTTGAATTAAATACTGCTGACTTCACCAATACACAGAATTGGTTAGAAAAGTCAAATTAAGATTTTTTAAAATACTACAAACTAAAAAATGACCCATTTTCATGGTTTCAACATACTAGCTGTGAAATTACTATTTTAAAATGAGCAAAAGAGTCAAATACACAATGTCATATTTGTTGAATCTAATATATCTTCTAATAAAGGAATATGAATTACTATGCTACACTTAGTAGCTTATTTTGTGTTTCTGGAAGTCACATGGACTAAGTGCTGACCATGTTTTATTTTTTGCCATGGGAATCAACATATAAAAGTTAGGAACTTCCAAACTGAAGAATCAAAAATTGAATTACGCTTCTCAGGAAGGCATATTTAGTAACTGATGTAACTGGCATATGTTATCAAGTAATCTTAAATGTCTTTTTCAAACTGCCAAATACATATCTTTACCAAAAAATGATCCAAAGAGGGCTCAGGCAATGACTTAAAAGCTTTATTATCTACACCAAGCTTCCATTGTTTAGGAATGGTATTCTAGTCCAAGAAAAATCACAGGCTTTGTGCCCAAGTACAGAATTAATCTCTATATCATACTTCTATTCCCGATGCTATATAATAAACATAAATAAACATAAATGTAAAATACATGAAAAAATATTATTTAAGATACTGTTATACGATTATGGAAAAACATTTACTTGGCAATATGGTTAACATTCTTTTGCTCTAGGAATGTTTGAAAAAGTAATATTAAATACTTCTGGAACTGTCACACAAATATGAATGTATTCTTTAAACACTATCAAAGTAAGAGTACACAAAGCATTTCTTTAAAATTGCATGAGGATTATCATAAATCGTGCTGTGAATTTCATCTTCTCCTTTGACTCTATTATCTGAAGCTAGCAAAATACAACACTTGGTTGACCAAACACTAAGTCAACAACACTCCTTTTTGGTAAATATTTAAGGTTAGATGGTGGTTAGATAACAGTTTGGTCAACATACATATTATAGTTGAAAGTTGACACTGACTTAACAAAATGGGGAATTAAGAAAATTACATTTTAAAACTCTGCTTTCAATTTATTTATATGTGAAAATGCACAATATATGCAAGCTGAAGTTGAGTGTATATGATAGAAATCACATAGCTGAGAGATGCTCAGTTATTTTGTCTAGTCTCTGATAACTGTTATTTTTCCATTTCATTAAGACTATTTCCTTTGCTATTACACAGTAATGTAAAATTGGAGAATAAACCAGAAGATTTAGACAAGTTAAAAACAAATTAAGATAACACAGGAAAATAGAACCATAAACTAGTAAATATACCATACAAATGATATGAGCAAAGAAACTTTAAACCCTTTGCTAATGACACAATTATATAATGATGACCTTACAGCAATACCTAAACAAGTTATGTAAGTTATAATTGTAAGCAAATAATCAGATTTTATGTATTACCACTCTCTTCACTACAATAGCTTAATTTCAGATTAATATGAGTTCAGAGTAAAGTAGCACACAAACATATCAACATGCTTGTTAATCCCCATTAAACCCTGTGACTAAATTTGAATACTTATTTTTAAAAAGGCTACAGTTACCTTATCAGACACACCAAGTTGTGGGATGTCCACAAATGTATTTACAGAATGAGTCTTCCCTTCCTCTGTGTTGGCTGGAGGTTGGACCGATGCACCAGCACTAGATGACTTGGTGCGCTCTTTACTGAAAGACTGTGACCTTTTCACTACAGCGAGAGCAAACGGTGAAGGACCAGAACTGGAGTATGGTCGTGGGGCACCAAAAGTTTTCAGAGTCTTCAGATTTTGTGTGGATACCTGACGAGCAGGAATTGCCGCAGGTTTCGGAGCTATGGGAGGAGGAGAGGCTTCAGCAGGCTTCTGACCGATGACATCATCATCAGTTTTTTCAACAAGGGGTTGTGGAACAGAGTGAGGCGTTTTATTTAAGGGAGAAAGAGTCTGCTCT
Source organism: Theropithecus gelada (assembly GCF_003255815.1). Lineage (NCBI taxonomy): Eukaryota > Metazoa > Chordata > Mammalia > Primates > Cercopithecidae > Theropithecus > Theropithecus gelada. Next base: position 41,089,410 of record NC_037680.1, read on the forward strand.
GGAGAAGGCAGCATATCCCTTTCTGCCTCTTTATTTGTCAGTTCTTTTGGAGCAGGATTAGGGCCAGCATGGACACTCTTGGCAGCTGCAGATGTCACATAGTGACCCGATACTCTCTTCTGCATCTGTAAAAAAAAAGAACTGGGTTTGGCCTGGGGATTAGAAGCCTGAGATTTAAATTTTGATTCCAAAATATTGTTTATGTCTTCCAAATTTGGTGCAAAAGGAACTGTGCCAGTGTCTCTTGTCATTTTGGGAGCAGGTTTCAGAGGACTAACCATGGCTCCATCAGGTGGGCTCACAGAACTGTGCACTTGATGCTCTGTTCTCAGGTTCGGCTTCGGTTTAAGGTCTGGCAGTGGCCCTTTTGGGCTTTCAGAAATAGCCGAATCTTCTGTTTGGATGGCAGTTTCTTTCACATTCTCATGAGTGTGCTTTTTCCCTAAAGCATGTATGTCCTGATCATCTTTATACCCTGTGGTTTCTGACTGCCAGTCTTTCAGTATTTCCAAGGATTTGGGAGGCACTATTTTATAAGTAGTCATTCCAATTTTGGGTATATACTCTCGTGTAATTTCATTTGAAGGTTTTGGCTTGGGATTGTAGTCCTGTCTATAAAGTGGATAATTCTTTAGGTAAGAAGCAGTTGAATTTTTATCAATCCTATCTATAGGAGGCAAAAGATCATCATTACCATGTGCACAAATTGGATCTTTTAGGGTAAGCGGATCTTCTGAATGTATAATTAGGGTGCCTTGACTCCTGAATTCCCTTGAGGTATCTACAGAATCTTGTGAACTTAAAGATGAGTGTTGAGTTATGTTGTTATTTGAAGTTTGTACACTTTCTTCAACTTTGGAGTCAGACAAATTATGATCTTGGTGTTTCCCATCAAAACTGTTACAAGAAGGGGTTGTTTGAATTGCTGCATCTTGCATTTTTGTCTTTTCTGCACTAGGTTGATTCACTTTTTGATCTGGTACTGATGAAGCTGCTAGATGGTTTTCCTTGTAACTTATAGCAGTATCAGTTTCATGTGCCTGAGAGTTTGATGGTCTCTCAACTTCCATATCAATGTCATTATTTTTGGCAACGCCTCCTACATCGATTTCTGTTTTCTTCACTCCATTTTTCATATTGTCTTCTGTGTTCTTTGGAAAGACAATTATTTCATTTTGTACTATTGAGAGAAAAAAAATCATCAAGTTAAATATATGAAAAAATAGAAAACCTCAAGTTTTTAATGCCTACTTTTTCCCACCTGAAATAGTTTGGTTTGAATTCGACAGATAATTTTCAACTCACTGACTATATAAAGGTAGGTAGTAGCATACAGAGAAAACAGTATGGGCTTTGGATTCATACAGACTGAAGTCTGGAATCCCTGGCTTAACCCCTGGCTTAACTAGTGTGGCCACAACATGTTAATTAACCCCGTTGAGCCTCAGTTTGCTCAGACAAAAAAAGGCGAAAATATGTATATTATATGTGTATCATTTAGATAGCATGCTCATTAGTATATTGACCACAATAAACACTCCATAGAAAGTAAGTAAAAATAAGTTTTTACTTCTTAGATGTCATTCAGCCATTGTTCATAATGACAAAAAATGAAACTGACAAATTCAAAAACTGTATTTTTCCTCTATTTTGACTATCTTTTCTATAGCCCCTAGCATATTTATATTTTCATACCTAACATTAAAAGGAAAGGAATCTCAGGAAATGCAGTCAGTTTTAATGACGGCCTTAACAGAAAACATTAAGATTTACAGTAAAAACAGAATCTCAGGCCAGGCGAGGTGGCTCATGCCTGTAATCCCAGCACTTTGGGAGGCCGAGACGGGCGGGTCATGAGGTCAGTAGATCGAGACCATCCTGGCCAACATGGTGAAACCCGGTCTCTACTAAAAATACAAAAATTAGCCATGTGCGGGGGCGCACGCCTGTAGTCCCAGCTACTCAGGAGGCTGAGGCAGGAGAATCGCTTGAACCCAGGAGGTGGAGGTTGCAGAGAGCTGAGGTCGTGTCACTGCACTCCAGCCTGGCGAGAGAGTGAGACTCCATCTCAAAAGAAAAAAAGACCAGAATCTCAGTTGATGGTCTTGTTAATTAGGTATCTTTGCTGAAGGCTGTTAGAGGACTTTATTTTTAGTTATAACATCAGTGATTTCAATGCATGAAATCAATCATATTGGTTTTGATTTTTCTCTGTTGGAAATAGGCATCCTCATTCTGGAGTCACAGTCAAAATCAAAGTAGAGAAAATAACCTTCCTCTCCTTTGCACTACTTTTCCTCTTGATTCTAATTCAGACCTCCTGAAAACAAAAACCATTTGCCAGTCTCTAGGTTAACAGAGCAACAGCTTCCAGTCAACAACATGACGGCAAAGCACTGGCAAGAGGCATGTGGAAGGAAACAGGCTTTGGGGTCTGTACCATGTGCCTAGTACTGAATTAAGTCATTCCTCTGCTCCTCTATTTAAATGCCCTGAAGAATCATGCTTCCTGCGCGATCACTGTGCTTATCTTCAAAACCCTAGTGGCCTTTTCACATATGGCAATAGTTTGCACAGCACAAGTTAAATGTGAGCTTTGGGGGTCAAACTGTGAAAGTATGCCAAGTATTTCTCTATAGTTTTATCATTACCCACTTTTACTTATAAGGATGAGATGAAGTACATTGCCTAAAATGTAATGAGCTATATTATATAGTTTCTCTCTTAAAAAAAGAAAAAGAAAAAGAAAAAAGATATGCAGGCAGAAAAATATCATGTTAGGCAAATTTGTATACAAACAATTTTTTTAAAATCTTCACGTTTTTAAACTCTGCCTGATTGCACAGTTATTTGGTTGTGGCAGTTAATATTACATATTGTGTTGCAAGATTCCTATATTAAACATGTAATTTTAAAATGGAACTCATTTTTATTCTTCCCAGATAAAATGCAACTGAGTATCAGAATACATATTATATACTTAGGTGAATTCTTTTCTCAGTGACCAATGATTATTAACTATTTTGATTTACAAAATTAAGGACCCATGCTCTTAGGAACCATAGAAGAGGCATATTTCTGCCTCTGCTCTCAATTTACTTGATTCATAAGTATTTTTCAATGTTCATATGAAAAACACTATTTTGAACATTGTTATAAGCATGGAAAAATTTAAGACCCTCTGGCAGCAGGAAATGAATCTAAATGTATTTCCTTTTTTCTTATTTCTAATTTTCCACTGAATATATGTATTTCCCAGTTCACACAACAGAAACATTTTCCCAAAGAAAGTAAACCAATGTAAACATATATTTTACGTTGAATCCCCTTTTAAAAACCCAAATGTATTGGTTTTAGAATTATAAGTTTCTGTTTTTCATATTTTTGGTAGGTTACTCCTACTTTACCATTGTCTAACTCTGAATTTCTTCTCAACATTTCATGATTATTTCCAGTGATTGGCAGTCCTGGAAACCCAGAATCCATCCTCATCTACAACTGACAATGATGTTACCCAAGTGTTTATGAAGGGCTAGATCATTTTCCAAGGATGGCCAGTAAAGGGAGGAGGTATCTTTTATACTATAGTGACCCTCTACTCAAAAGTGACACTGACATTGACAAACTTACAAAAAGGTGATTTAGATAAGGGTAGGTAAAAAGGAAAACAGAATAAAAGTACTTAAAGAATAATAGACATTATTTACTTTAAAAAAGAACTAGAGTTGACAAAGGTCATAGCAAAATAAAACATGTGCAAATCAAAATACCACGTAAATGTACTTGTGACTCTGGCACTAACTTGACAACAAAAATCTTAACAAAAATGATTCAACTTGACTATTGTTTTTTTTTTGTTTTTTTTTGTTTTTTTGTTTTTGTTTTTTTTTTTTTTATTATTGGCACAAGTTGACTATTGTTTTAAAGAGAAAGAAGCAGCTTTTAAATCATAATTTCTCAATAGGAATGCTATTGCCATCATAGTACATGCTGTGAAAAACTGACTCAAGTGGAAAAGAATGAAAAACTTATTTGCTTTCAGACCTTCTCAGTATGGTATCTCACAATGGTATTGAATGTGGGAGAAAATGAATCAGTAGCATATATATTCAAGTTAATGAACACATACATAAAATTATATATATAATTATATATATATAAATATGACATTGTGATTATTTATGTCTTATTCAAATATGAATACTACATCCCTATGTTCTCTAAATATCTTAACCTAGTTTTCTATATTAACATAATAGATTGAACTATGAGAATTCATAAGCCACTTCCTTCTTAACCCCTTAAAACACCCTTGTGTATTCCTTGAATTTTCTATTTGCGTAGGATTGTTTTTCTGAAATTCAATACTAAGTACATACTTTATGAGTATCTCAGTATTCTGCTAGGTGCCGTGAGTAGTGCAAAAATATCAAATGTAATTTCTCCGATCCAAGACTACCCAATTCAGTTGAGGAATCGTAAATATAGAACCACAAAGCTCCTAATAATCAAGTAAAAGAATTGAAATATGATTTGGATAAAAATTGAATGGGTAAAATAGATGAAAAATTGTTTTTTAGGCAAAGACAACATGAATATATGCCTTATGATATAGAAATGAGCAAATGACATCATGAGAAAAAATAAGTTATGTTGATTTGAGGATGGGAACTGGGAAACAGTGGTAAATAAGGTTATATTATTAGATGATTTGGGCCTTGAAAAATCAGGCAGAAAAGTTTCATCCAAGGAAGTTAGATGGAAAAAAAGAGAAACAGATCACAGCTACATACACAGAGGAAACATTTTTAAGATCCAAAGTCTAAATTAGATAATTTCTATGTTTTAACAACAAAAGTAGTACACATGGTAGTTAAGGGCACACTCAAGAGCAATATTGCCCCAGTTTAAATCCTAGGTTCACCATTACCATAGCAGTTGTGAGACCTAAGGTGAGTTACTTAATACCTCTGTGGCACACAAAATGGGAATAAAAATAATAGTACCCAAAATATCCGTAAATGAGGTAGGTATTAAGTGAGTTACAGGAAATTAAATGAGTTAATACATATAAAGTGTTAAGAATTGTCCTTGGCATATAATAAAATAAAATGCTGGCTATTAATTATATAACTCACCATTCTCTTGGTTTGGGCCCAACGACTTCAAGTTTCTTATACTGTCAACTACCTTCTTTTCATTGCTTGTATCATATACTACACTGTGTGGTTCTCTGGAAGATACAACATTGTATGTTATATGTTGATACTATTGAAACACACACACACACACACACACGCACAATGAGAAAACAGGCAATAATTTCCAAAGACAGATGGACTAAAACAATCATTTATTTCTGCCAAACCGCGGAAATTTAAAGCAGAGAAAAAATATAACTGAGAAGAAATGCTGCCATGACACATTAGCTTTCATATGGTGGTCCCAATAAAAAGAAAGAAGCTTAGTAAAATAGACACTTTTCTAAAACAGTGGCTTTATTTGGTTATTATCAGTTATTTGCCTTTTAAAGAAAAAGGAAATTAAATGAAACATTTTAGTTTTGCATCTGGCAAGGTCAACTATATAAATCAGAATGTAGATTGACCTCACTGATGTTTTTTTCCCTTTGGTGATAGAACAGTTTAATAAGGAGACAATCTCATGCAAATTATAGTAAACCTCTGACATATATGGTTTATTTTGCTTGGCTGATTTCATCTTTATGCATGTTGTTGCATTTCAAACCCAAATGGACTAGACTATAGCTGTCCATTTCTAGAATCAAGTGGAAAATACATTCTGTTTCATAAAGTTGACTGCAAAGATAATACTCTTGATTTAACATCATACTCTAATATGCAGAATTGTTTTCACATACCGGTGAAAATCCTCCAGGAATACTTGGTAAAAATTGAAAATTAAATATTACATTTAGGTCACATAGGTAACAGGCAAAATACACACACAAAGAAAAACTTTCATTTTTGAATCACACAAATTAACTATTTCTCATGGCTTATCTGACACAGGGATATTAGAACTGTCACATTTGATTTTCTTTGAACATAATTACATGCAAATAAGTACTTCATTAATAAACATTCTTATAATAATGGTAAAAGGGATAAAGTCAAAACCAAAGGGCTGACTATATTTATGTTTAAAATTTCAGATCTATATTTCAGAACACTAATATTAATTAAACAAACTGCCACCAACACCCCAGCACAGAGACTACTTACTGTCCATCTGTGCTTCTAGTTTCTTGTTTTTCTTCCATGGAGTTTTGTGAGAACTCTCCACTATCATTGCCAAGGGCTGAGTCGGGAACATTTTTCAGTGTATTTATTATATCAGGAGATACAAAAGGAATATCTTGTGACTTCGGAGAAATATTTTCAGCTTCAACTTTTGGCACTTCACTCAGTTCTTCCTTTTCATCTATCTCTTCAAGGCTATAATCAGAGCTTATTCCAGCTACAAAGAAATGCAGATATAATCCTAAATATTAATTTGCCTCATTCATCCTATGCAATTCTGGCAAGGAAGGAATTTTGAAAAATAATAATTAGTTGGACTCTTTTAAGTTCTGCTTCAAAAATAATAGTGAAGTTCTTTCTCCTGGTGAGTAGTCATGTTAACATAAAACCAGATTATCTCAGACTCATAATTCTCAAAACAATTTGCTATCACTCTAGGTTTCATTCATGGTAGAGACAAGAGGTTATTTAATCTCATAAACTTCAAGTTAAATATTTCATTTAAGAAATATCTTTCAATTCAATGTTTTTTATACTCATCCAACAACTCAATAGTGCAAATTAAAGGCAAATTAATAATTTTAAAAGTGAAAACGAAAAGCACATGAGATTTTTGTATTGTCTACAAGGGCACTCATAAAATTTGACTCAATAGTTACTAAAACCAACTAAACTCGAGAATTACCTGAGCCCTCTTTAAAAATACTGAGGCTCACACCCTACTCCACAAAATCAGAATCTCTGATGGGTGGGGCAAGGGACTTTTAAAACTATTTAGATGATTCTACTATGCAACCTGAGTTAAAAGCCACTGACCTAGATGTTTAATTTTTAAAAATACAAACAGAGCAAGTATCAGACAATGAAAATTAAGTTTTATTCCTATCCAGTTTGATTCTCAGAGGCAACTTACTTTAACCATTTTTCCTGTATGTCCTGAGAAAGTGTAATATACATATATAGGCTGATAACTATACTCACATGTTTCCCTTTGTTAGTTTATTTAATATAAATGGAAGCATACTGTAGCCACCTAGCTTTTTTCTCCACTTACAATATCTTAAATATTATCCATATTAATATATATGTGTATACATAAATATTTTCAATAGCTGTGGTTAACATTTCATTGTATAAAAAATGTATTTTATCACCAACACCAAGCCAGCAGGGTAAAAGAGAAGGAGGCACCCCGAGCAGTTAATGTTCATTGTCAAGATTAGCCGTGGAAGTAAATGGAAGCCAAAGAGTGAGGTTCTGGATTTTTGCTAAATACAATTAAACATTTCCATGTACACCATAGTATCTGAATAAAATTTAATTTTATCCCAAGGCTGGGGGCGTGGTCGTGGGGGTGGGGTGGGTAGGTGGTATAGCATCCGATTATAGTAATCAGTACATTCAGAAAATTTAATTTTTAACATAATTCAATAAAGTACTTAAAATATACTTTTAAAATTTTATCTCTAAGTATGTAGGCAGAAAATTGTGCTATTTGTGCTCTTTGAGAAATAAACATGGGAAATTTTAATGGTATTTTTATCATTAATAAAAATAGACTACTCAATAAAAAATGTTTTAAAATTTAGGTTTAAGTGAATTTTCAAATGTACATATTTTGGCAAATGATGCTTTATTATGACGTGAAATAGTCATTATGATGCCAATGTATAATATAATGTGTCTACGATATTTTATCTATGTGTTAAGAATGTATTTATATAATTTGAAAAAACTGTATTGAGAAAAATGAAAGGCCATGATGGTTTAGATACAAATGTGTTTTTAAATTTTTATTATAAGGTCTTGCTTTGTCACCCAGGCTGGAGTGCAGTGGCATGATCATAGCTCACTGCCGTCTCAAAATTCAGGGCTCCAGCGATCCTCCCACCTCAGGCTCATGAGTAGCTGGGATTGTAAGTGTGAGCCACCAGGCCCAGCCTCAACTGTGTGTTCAAAGTGACCCCTCAGTATATGTAAGCCAAATAGAAGAGAAGCTAAAATTCTTCAGAACCACTGATTTTATTTAACTAATCGACTCTGTTGTAGTCATCTGTGTGGTTGGGAAAAACAACAAAGTCTAAACCCAGATAAAACTTCAAGTGAAAAGGGGGAAACTTATCTTTCTTTATAAAATATGTTCACACAAGGTTTCAACAGCTAATCAAATTTACAATTGATGATATCTTAATCTGCCTGACACAAAGCACCAGCAAGGAAAGGCCTGACCACCTACATGTCAATGATGTTATGGCTGCCTCAGGTGTTCCAGGGCACTCAAAGACAGAGGTTTCCTCCATCAGCTTGGGCGCAGTGCACTGCTCCTGACTGGAGAGCCCAGGGCCAAAGGAGGTTTCTGCCAAAGAAGTAGAATCTGTAGAAATGGCACTTAGACAACAGAGTTAAGGCAAGCAGAGACTAAGAAGCATTTTGGAAGAAATCAGATTTGTTAGCTCACAATTACCGATGCATTAAACAAGAGGTAAAAGTGAAAAAAAATGAAGAAAAACAAATATGAAGCAAAGTTTGAATAGCATGCACTCCTTTTTATAATGCTTCAGTGACTTCTAATTTCACTCAACAGTTTTAATTGTTATTATTCAATACGTTTCCTTTGTGGAAAAAAAATGGGGCCATTTATATTATTCTGAGTAAAAGCTGAGAAAAATCATTACTAGTTATCTGAGAGTAAGATTTAAAATCACAGAGGAGTGAAGAATTCTTACATATATATGTTAAAATTCCAAATTCTTAAATACCACTTAAAGATTCAAGATTCAAGAGTGTTGCTCCTAAATGTTTCCTGTATTTAGAATATAAATTATAAAAATCAGGTGAGTTATATTAAGCATTTTTTATACTTACAAAATTATCCCCATGATAAAGTCCTAGTATAATCATATTCTATTTTTGGTATGACATTACTAGTCTATCACATTCATTGATGTCTTATAGTAACTGTAAAGATTAAAACATTGTTATCATACTTCTTATAAAAGCTACTAAGATATTATTAAAAATACTAGAAAAGTATTAGAATAAATTATACAACTTGTAATGGAATTTTGTTTGGGAAGAATGCACAAGGAGAGCCATATACTGCAACAGAAAACATTTTCATGGTAACAAATTTTTACCATTAGAGTAGGGTAACTTGTATGTTGAGTTCATACCTAGAACAGTTGCATAAAAAAATTGTGCTTACACTTTCCTGTAAGTTTTCTTCTGCACACGCCAAGGTACATTCCTAATTATGGTGTGTCATTACACTTGGGAAGGAGTTAATAAATGTTAACCTGATATTGCATAAGGGAAAGCAGGAGACTACATAGAGAAACTACTCAAGGACAATTCCAGAACTGAAATTGTGATCTCTGCCAGCTTCACACTCTAATTGAGTTGAGGGGCAGAGGGGTGGGGGCAAGAATTCATTTCATAATAACAGAATTTGGGAAATGAGGCCAAAGAATCTGTATCTCTTTCAAGTATAAAGCATCGCGAATGGATTCATTTCTCAATTATCATAGAAGTCCTTTTTCAGTAATTACACCATGTGGAATAAGGGCATCATACCTGGGCTGGATAGCTCCTCAGGAGAGTTTGCTTCTGAAGCACCGTCTGGAGGAACTCCATCCACTGGCTGTAAGGCTAAAGGAAAGAAGCAACACTACTTATAAAGTCATATTCACAAATAAAACAATTCCTTAACAGTTTAACTTAGTTATTTTTATATTGTTCAGAAAGCAGTGAGCCTTGCTAGAAGTCATTTTACTATCTAGTTGTAAAACACTAAAATCCACTTAGACTCCCTTTTCCACATACAGCTAATCCTGAAATGGCAGTATCTTTCTGAATAAATTCACGAATTATGACATGTTCACCTCAGGATAATGGAGCTGTATAATTTTGATACTTTATTTGGTGATGTTTCAGATTTTTAAAAGGCAGTTAAGTGAGACTAATCAAGATGTATTTTAAAAGACTAAGTATTATTATTAAAAAAGCATAACTTACAAACCCCTATCTTTCCTACTGTCCGTATTAAACAAAACACAATACAAATGTAATGTTAATGAAAAAACCACATTACCAGTCACGCGACTATTTTCATCACTTTGATGCAGGGGTATTTTGGAGGGTGGGGAAGGTGCTTTTCGCTTTGTCCTTCTCAAAGATGAATTCCCTGCAGATGTGCTGCTGAGCTGCAGTGAGTCTGCCCTCACTCTTCCTGCTTCACAGGGACTCTGGAAAACAAAATGACCAAATAGAATCCTACATTTAGAGATCTGTAGGAAACTTTAGGAAGACACTGAACTTTATGTCAAACACAGGATATACCCAAATGGAACATAATAATCATTCCTTAAAAATGTTTATGAAGCATCTGCCACACGCAGAAGCTAGGGTTGGGATAGATACGTAAAGAAAAATAAAATATGGCCTTTCTCAAGAAACTTGGGCTAGAATGGGAGACTGCCATGCAAACAACTAACTGTAATGTAGAGGACTCATAAGTAACAGAGTTAAAAACTAACTTTTAAAGAAAAATCTGGAGAAATTAGAAGGAAGGGATGAAAAAGGGAACATTATTTGTACAGTAGCATCTAGTTTGATTAAATCTACCTCTTTACAACTGCAGTGTTTCAGTGAGGAATACTGCAAAAATCTATATGTCTACCCGAGGAAAGGTCCTTCAAGGTCACCTACCAGAAACAGTTACTGCTCACACTCCTAGCCCATGACTGTCAGCAGACCCTAAGACATCCTCCCTCAGCAGGGGTCAGTGCCTCCTGACCAATGGCCATGTCATCTTTGCTCTTTCCCTTTACCAAGAATGAATGAATGAATGAATGAATGAATGAATGAATGCATGAATGAATGAATAAATAACTATTTAGAAGAGTTGTTTAGGTGGCTCACACCTGTAATCCCAGCACTTTGGAAGGCCGAGGCGGGCAGACCACCTGAGGTAAAGATTTCGAGACCAGCTGGCCAATGTAGTGAAAGCCCATCTCTACTAAAAATAAAAAAAAAAATTAGCCAGACATGGTGGCATGCGCCTGTAATCCCAGCTACTCGGGAGGCTGAGGCAGGAGAATCGCTTGAATCCCAGAGGCAGAGGTTGCAGTGAGTTGAGATCGTGCCATTGCACTCCAGCCTGGGTGACAAGAGTGAAACTCCATCTCGAAAAAATAAATAAAAGAGTTGTTTGCAGTTTGTGTCTCCAATTTCTCTTATCCCACTTGAACCCTTTCAACGGTAACTTTTCTCAGCTTTTGATCCATTAAAATGATTCCTATCAAAGTCACCAAAGACTTTGACTATGAAGAAATCCATGGCCACTTCTCAGAACTCACTTATGCAACCTATTAGCAACATTAAACAAAGCTGATCACCCTCCTAAAATACATTATTTTTCTTCCAGGAGACCACATTTCTTACTCTTCATAGATCCATACTCTCTGGCTACTCAGTTTTCTGTGTCTGCTTCTCTCCATCTCCTGATCAACACTGGTGTGACCCAGGGCGTGGTCTGTGAACACATTCCATTTAATATCTCTGCTCCCTCTCCAGAGGATCTCATCTATTCTCTTTAAGTATAATGTGTATGCCGATGAATTCCAAATCCATGTCTCTATCTTGGACCTCTGTTCTGATCTCCCCTTAATGTCTGAAGCCTCTTTAATTTAGCATGTCTAAAACTGAAATCATGATAATTCCTCTTTATCCCTCTGCCACATCCTCGTCTCACAGCCTTCCCTGTCTTAGTAAAGAACAAGTTATCCTTCCATTTGCCCTCATCTTCTGTCACATCTCACACTGAGTCAACCCTTTTATCCCTTCCCTTAGAAGATATCCAGCATTCAGCTTAACTGCTACTACACAGTCTGAATCATCATTAGAAAATACCTAATTAGACTCCATCTCCACATTGTTTCCCTATAGTCCTTCAACATAGCAGCAAAAAGAATCTGCTATCTTTAAATAAGATCATAAAAAAGGATCCTATTAAAATGTAAGCCAGATTAGGTTAACTTTGGTTAAAACCCACTAATAGTTCCCTTTACAAGTCCATTAACAACCTGGCATCTAGCTCTCTCTGGCCTCCTCCTTTGGTAATGGAGTGGCTCACTCCACTCCAGCCACACTGGCCTCTCTGTTGCTCTTCAAATGTGCCAGCAGAGTTCCTCCATCACAGGGTGGTCATCCTTTACTGCTCCCTGTCCCTGGAATGCTTTTTCTTCTGACAACTCGGTGTCCATTTTCTTCAGGCCATTTCTCAAATGTCTTTTTTTTTTTTTTTTTTTTTGAGACAGAGTCTCACTCTGTCACCCACCCAGGCTGGACTGCAGTGGCATGACCTCGGCTCACTGCAGCCTCCATCTCCCAGGCTCAAGTGATTCTCATGCATCAGCCTACTGAGTAGCTGGGATTACAGGCATGCAATATGACGCCCAGCTAATTTTTGTATTTTTAGTACAGACAGGGTTTCACCATGTTGGCCAGGCTGGTCTCAAACTCCTGACTTCAAGTAATCTGCCTGCCTTGGCCTCCCAAAGTGATGGGATTACAGGCATGAGCTACCATACCCGGTCAAATGTCATCTCTTCAACGAACTCCTCCCTGACTCCCAATATTTATCCCTGCTTCCTAGATTTATTTCTATGATCAGCATTTAATTGCTCTCTAACATACTATACGGTTGACTTATTTGCCTTATACATTGTCTGCTCCCACTAGGGTTGACCACAGAGGCAGGGATTTTTTTCCCCTATTTTGCTCACTGCTGTTTGTCCAGAACCATGCCTGGCTCACAGAGGTTTCTAAGTAAATACTCCTTGAATGAATAAAAAATGAGTGATATGCTGCCATCTTCATTTGTAAATAAAAGACCTTGACGTACTCAGACCAGGAGCATGTGTAAAGACTGGGGCAGTCTAGTCTTACAAGACAACAGAGGTACGTCTAAGGGAAGTGAACTAATTCATAAGATATTTTTCAGTCTTTATGCCTTGCTACACACCAAGAAAAAATGGGCAAATTTACTATTTTATAATTTTTAAATATATCTGCCAGAGAGAAAGGGAAGCCTGCTCCCAAAGAAAAGGGTTTGAGTTAGCTGTGCTCTTTGCCAACTGTGTTAGGTACTAAAGAGGAAGGCAGGTCACTTCAACAGGGAGAGAAACTGTTAGGTCTACAGTGGCAGGAGCTTCACCGAACAAACCTCTCACAAACCCACTAACTGTGCCTTATAACAGAGGAGTGGGACAAGGTGGCACCAGGGAGGTCTTACCAATAGTTGAAATGTTAACCTTCTTTCCTACTAGTTGGTAAATAGCTGCCTCCAACCCCATCCCATTACTCTGATTCCTCCTCCAAAATTCTTCAGATTTCTCTATAATCCAGCAAGAAAAGAGTTAAATCCTGCCACCCAAAGTCAGATTTTGTTTCAGAGTCACTAAAGTCAATTCTGACTAAATATTACGATCATCCTGACTAGGGTAGGCATGGGGGTGGATTCTCAATCGTTGTTTGAAATAATTCAAAACAAGGGCCCGCTGCAACAAAAAGGTAAGAAAGAAATGCACCAAGGAATTGGCAGTATTTAAATATTGCTTTGAATAGAATTTAAATAGAAATCTTTCTACTGATAATGTCTTTGTGTTCTAAAACCTTCCCCTGATATCTTATAAGAGTAACACATTTAGGAAACATCAGAAAAAAAGGCCAAAAGTTCTCCCAAAAGAACATGGCCCTTCACTTTAAAAAAATAATTACCTGCAAATCAAAAGCAGTAGAAGATGTGATTTTATTTCTTGGATTTACTTCTGTAAAGCCCTATTAAAGCCAAGTTCCACTCCTATGGCAGATCTAGTTTACCAGTAAGAATGCAATAGGTGATCAATAAGTGGCAGCTTAATGCATGAAGCAACAGCAGCATTTGATTTTCCTCCCCAGTTCCATGTTTCCCGTGTTTCAACTGATTGCTTTCATGAGGTGTATAATAAAAATGTGTTCATCATTAGGTCACATTCCTTATCATTGTCACTTATTGGTATTTTCCATGATAAAAGCAGCCATGACATGAATTTCTCAATGAGAGTATCTATTTGGGAGTTAGAGCTCTTATATTTTGGTTATAATAAAGCAGACAGTACAGAATTATAAAAGGGAGGAATATATACAGACTCACAAATTTTTATGAACCTATTCATAACTCAAAGACAGAATAACCACAGACTCATATATTTCATTATTCAGCCTAGAGGTCTTAAAATAAGGTAGCTTTTTGTAAAACAGAGTATTTATATTTTTACAGATAAAGAATTTAAAATTTGTCAAAACAGACATATTTCAGTTTTATAAATGCTAAATTTTTTTCAACAGCATTTATGAAGATAATTGGGGGAAGTGCATATTGAAAAGACAAAGTCATGGACATCAGGGGAAGCATTTATTTTACAACCCTATTCTGCGACATTCACCACCCTTACCATGTTGTGCATGGGTATCATGATGGTAAATGGACATGCATTACTAAAGCTGCAATTTGAATTAAAGCGGCTAAGAAAAAAGACATTGGCTTGGTGCGGTGGCTCACACCTGTAATCCCAGAACATCTGAGGACAGGGATTCAAGACCAGCCTGACTAACATGGTGAAACCCCGTTTCTACTAAAAACATAGAAATTAGCCAGGTAGAGAGGTGTGTGCCTGTAATCCCAGCTACTTGGGAGGCTGAGGCAGAAGAATCGCTTTAACCTGGGAAGTGGAGGTGCAGTGAGCCAAGAGCGCGCCACTGCACTCCAGCCTAGGCAACAAGAGTGAAACTCCATCTCAAAATAAATAAACAAATAAATAAAGAAAAATAAAAAGACATTAGAGGAAAGTGAACATGATTTCACTAATTGATATGAAGTACAATTATGTGGCCTGTCATAACTGGAACTTATGCTGTTAATAATGCTTAAAACTTACTAAAGTTGAGGACAAAATGTAAATGTAACAATTGGTATAAGTCATGCAAAGGCAAGAGTTTTGAAGAAATAAGAATAGTGAGTTTAGATAATAAGCAGCAGATTAATGGACAGAAATGTAAATTTTCTTTTGAAATATAAGTAATATTCATATTAGCATTCAAGGAAATAGCTTTATATATATATTTTTGTTGTCCTATAAGATACAGAAGCAAGAGGTTTTTTGAAGACTCTTGGAAAATAATTTCAATTACTTAAGAAATTGCCAAGGAAAGTTAAGATAATAAAAATCAAATGTGGAATTATTGTGTGTTAACTAAAACATCACTCTTAACACAAAACAGAAGAACAACTGGGACTTGAGAAAGAGATGTTCTACACCTACTAAAAAACCTTCTCTTGGGGAGGCAGGGTGAAAGCCTGCAGGAAAAGAAGGGACATTTAAGTTAGAAGACTCTCATATTTCTAAATAGATTGTAGCCAGGAAAACACATGTATACACTGGGATTTACAGAGAATATACATATCTAACATGCAAGACTGGAGAGGCTCCAAACCCAGGAATGACTAATGCTAAAAGCAGCCTTACTAAACTGCCACAGCATTTAAGTAATATACATCATGAGTTTAGAATGCTAAAAAAGTAAATTAAATTAAAAGGGTGGGAAGACCACTGATACCTAAGCAGCAGCATTCTTTTTTTTTTTTTTTTTTTTTTTGAGACAGTTTTGCTCTGTCGCCCAGGCTGGAGTGCAGTGGTACGATCTCAGCTCACTGCAACCTCCGCCTCCCAGGTTCAAGCAGTTCTCTGCCTCAGCCTCCTGAGTAGCTGGGATTACAGGCGCCCACCACCATGCCCGGCTAATTTTTTGTATTTTTAGTAGAGATGTGGTTTCACCATCTTGGCCAGGCTGATCTTGAACTCCTGACCTTGTGATCCACCCACCTTGTCCTCTCAAAGTGTTGAGATTACAGGCGTGAGCCACTGTGCCTGGCCAGCAGCAGCTTTCTTAAGCTATATTTTCTTCTGTGCACTTCAGGAGTATGCTCCAAATAGTCTCCCAATAGCTCTGCTCTTGCATTCATCACAGCTAAACTACCCACTATTTCTGAATGTGAATTTGTCCAATTGGAGGGAGGCTTACAGGGAGTTTGCAAGGTAGAAGGCAGCCCATTACAATGATTCCCAAAGAAATGGGTTTTGGAGTCAATACAAGCAGTTGAACCAGAAAGCTTGCCATTTATTGTCTCTGTGACCTTCAGTCTCCTCATTCACGAAAAGGAAAAGTAACAGCACCTATGTCAAAAGGGGCTGGGATGCTTAAATGAAATGTTATATGTAAAATACATAGCACAGTCCCTAGCATACAATACATGCTTCATAACCATTAGCTGATATTATTACATCTAATTTGTCTATTTTAAAGTACATGAAAATGTTCTGCAAATAATGTAAGAATTATAATTATGTAGATGTTGGAGTAAAAAGTATAGGTAAAAAGAGGTATTTACTTTAAGATTGTACTCTCTGGTGACTGCGTTGGTAACAGTCCTATTGGAATCAGTCTCAGTAATAATTAACCTTAAAGCTCAACAGTGCCCAGCGTTCAGGAACTGATGCTTAGTCTACTGTATAAACATTCACTGTGGGTCTAAAAATCTCCACCTTTAAGTCAACTCAGGTCTCTTCAACATACTTTAAAGGACTTTAATAAAAGTTAAATATTTAACACTACTTTGTTGAATCAGTGAATTCATGGATGTGTATTACAGTACATACATTTGAAATGTCTCATAAGCAAATTCAATGTGAAAAATTAAAGAACTATTTATAACTCTCTTCAGCTTTTACTACCAACAAACCTTTTCTTTGTTCAAATTATGACTACATTTTAAAAAGTGGTAGACATTAAAATTTATTAAGTCTAAAGGCTTTACAAAATGAGAAAACACAGAGGTTTCTACTTACTAGGGGAAACTGCTTTGGTTAATCATTAGCGATGTTCAATTATTTACTTTAGTTAGAGTCACTGATAAGTCTGCTTGTCATTAATGAAAACTGCACTTCTAACAGGAATGCACATCACCAAATTTTATGGTCTGTAAAAAGGAAAATACCACAAGGAGAAACAGAATCTACTAATGAAAGTGGTAAGCTCAGGTTGAAAACCATGCCAGATTGTTAATCCCCCAGAATTCACACCCAGATCAGAATTCTGATTCAAAATTGAACTAAATTTAGCTGAAGAAAATAGAATCAAATGGCATTCAAGAGATTTACTGAATACCTGCTCTGTACTAGTTATTAGATCACTTATTAATCATAGTTGAATTATAAAATGTGGGTCACTGAAATCGAAGTATCCTGGATTAAAGAGTTAAATGCAAAGGGAGTGCTCCAGGCAGCGACGGGGCCGAGTTCACCAGCGGCCGGGGCAGTAGTCAAAGGCCCAGCACGTCCTGGGTGCCGTGGTGCAGGCAGTGAACGCGCGCCGGGCCGGATGGGCCCACGCCGGGCGCCAGAACTGTACCGGGCTCCATTCCCGTTGTTAGGGCTTCAGGTCGACCCCAGCACTGGGCTGCTCATCGCTGCAGGCGGAGGAGGCGCCGCCAAGGCAGGCATAAAGAATGGCGTGCACTTTCTGCAGCAAGAGTGGATTAATGGGCGCTTGAGTGCCTCCTTGCTGCACTCCCATGACACAGAGACACGGGTCACCATGAACTTGGCACTGGCTGGTGACATCCTTGCTGCAGGGCAGGATGCCCACTGTCAGCTCCTGCGCTTCCAGGCCCATCAACAGGTCAACAAGGCAGAGAAGGCAGGTTCCAAGAAGCAGGGGCCTCGACAAAGGAAGGGAGCAGCCCCAGCAGAGAAGAAATGTGGCGCGGAAACCCAGCACGAGGGGCTAGAACTCAGGGTAGAGAATTTGCAGGCAGTGCAGACAGACTTCAGCTCTGATCCACTGCAGAAAGTTGTGTGCTTCAACCACGATAATACCCTGCTTGCCACTGGAGGGACAAATGGCTACGTTCGTGTCTGGAAGGTACCAGGGCTGGAGAAGGTTCTGGAGTTCAAAGCCCACGAAGGGGAGATTGAAGACCTGGCTTTAGGGCCTGATGTCAAGTTGGTAACCGTGGGACAGGACCTTAAGGCCTCTGTGTGGCAGAAGGATCAGCTGGTGACACAGCTGCACTGGCAAGAGAATGGACCCACCATTTCCAGCACACCTTACTATTATCAGGCCTGCAGGTTTGGGCAGGTTCCAGACCAGCCTGCTGGGCTGTGACTCTTCACAGTGCAAATTCCCCACAAGCACCTGCGCTAGCCCGCTCCCTGCTACCTCACAGCCTGGGATGGCTCCAACTTCTTGCCCCTTCGCACCAAGTCCTGTGGCCATGAAGTCATCTCCTGCCTCAATGTCAGTGAGTCTGGCACCTTCCTAGGCCTGGGCATGGTCACTGGCTCTGTTGCCATCTACATAGCTTTCTCTCTCCAGTGCCTGTACTACGTGAGGGAGGCCCATGGCATTGTGGTGACAGATGTGGCCTTTCTACCTGAGAAGGGTCATGGTCCAGAGCTCCTTGGGTCCCATGAAACTGCCCGGTTCTCTGTGGCTGTGGACAGTCATTGCCAGCTGCATCTGCTGCCTTCATTGCAGAGTGTTCCTGTGAGGCTCCTGCTCCTGCTGTGTGTCGGGCTTATCGTTGTGACCACCCTGCTGCTCCAGAGTGTCTTTCCAGGTTTTCTTTAGTTTCCCTGCTTCCTGGGAATCAGGAGCCTGGACACTGCCATCTCTAGAGCAGAGTGGAGGCCTGGACTCCCTTTGCTCACTCCATTCAGGTCCACAGCTGAGGTTACCTCTGATAAGATGAATGGGCACTACCTGCCCTTCTAGTGAAAAGGCTTGGTCGTGGCCCTGCGTGACTCTGGGTGCCAGGAACCCTGCCTTCATCATCTGTGGATCCATCCAGAACAGCGGTGTCTGAAGCCCAGGCCATACTCCCTGCCTCCTGCCTTCTGCCTACTAGAGGCTTGAGAGTTGAGTTTGTTCTTTCTCTAGAAACATGTGAAGATGCCCAAGAGCCTGGAGGCACTGCTGTCCTTCCTGCAGAAACAGTTTCTCCTCCTCCCCTCACATCCTTGTGGCCAGTTCCTCTTCACATGAAGCCCCTGGCATTTGCTGGGGGAAGGGACTGGCCTGGTACTTGCTGTTAGGGCAGGAAGGGGCAAAAGGAAGACTTGGGTAGTAATCTGGGGATTCAGATGGGTAGCACTAAGCCAGCCGGCCTAAAGATGTAATAAGTTCCTAGATAGTCTACCCTAATCTCGAGGAAAGGAAAAATGAACCTCAGCCCACTAGGCAGGAAAAGTTGATATTTAACAAACAAGGAAAGAGTGAACTGAGACCCCCCCCTCCCAAAAAAAAGAGTTAAATGAAAGAATACACACGGAAAATAAAAACACTCAATTAGGGGATAGAAACATAGAAGCCCAACTTCAATAATTTTGTTAAATGTTTCTAATAGAATCTGTTGGTTCTGTTTATAATATGATTTTCACAGGTGGAAAAGGGTGGGGTTAGTGGAGAGAATGTAAACAATCCCTTGAAATTGTCTGAAAACTCATGTTTTCTTTTTCAAGGGACAGACTCACATTATTCTTCTCTAACCTGGACATTCCCAATAAACACTATTAAATAGTATAAAGTATCTTATAAATTGACATTAATTTATGATATTTGCTATTGTATCCCAATAACTGAACTTTTCATATATCTGAAGGTCAAGTTTTAACGCTTAACTCTTCATGGAAGAATGCAAAAACAATTTTACAACTTAGACAAGCAAGTCAATTTTAAGTGTCATTATTATACATATTATTGTTACACTATAATAAATGTAATTTAGAAGTACGAGGTCTTGTTTTGAATTCGCAAAATAAGCTGTTTTTATCACAATTAAATCAGTTTTATGGTCGATGTGATAAAATTAGATCACATCTTTTAAATTGTGTCAATCTCATAAGACACAAATAATGTATATAATGATGAGGAAAAAAATCAGTAAATCTCAAATAAAAGTCGCCTCATAGAAGTTTTGGTGTCCATTATTATATGTGTATCATTTTTACACCTGTATATACATAATGCACATAGATACACACACACACATGCATGCAAATTTTGGCTTGCATTGTATGAAAGCATACATGCCAGTTTCTTCGTTATATTATTGTGATTTGTAAAAATAAAATGTTATCTTTTGGTGGGGTGGGGGAAGTTTATTTCTGATATCCTGTATCTCCCTGTTCTACACCCTTTTCCTCTTTGGATGGCACTTCCTCCCAACTCCTGAAAATCTAGAGCTTATATATTCTAGTTTTTTATTCTCTATATAAACCTGTTTTAAGATTCTTCACTGATGGCATAGGAAATCTTAGCCTGCCTAGGTTTTGTAGATTAAGAAAAGTTGTATAATATCAAAGTGAATGGGTATAAGGAATAGAGGTGGTATGTCAGATCTCAGACAACTGTAATAACGAGAGAAGAAATAGGACAGCAGTACCAGGGTCTGGAGCTCTTACGTCTACACTAGGTGAGCTTTCACTATGTGGACAATTTTAATGCTGCTCCTACCAATCTGCTGAAATAAATACTATAAGACCAAGCAATGAGGTTACAGCTAGGTTCACTTATATGTGATCTAAATACCACCACCAACAGTAACTTGTCCCTTTTTGGTTACTAAAATTAAACCCATTTAGGGGTTTCTGAGTGGCCAAGCTTGCCACTAGATTTCTCTTAAAGTCATCTACTTTAAAACTCATCATTAGTCAATGGTAACATTTGTATCCCATGGTTAACAAACTCATTAACCTAAGCATGTCTTCATCAATCATCAAGTCTTCTACTTCTTTTTAGTAATTTTAATACCTATGCAATTGTGTTAACTTTTGTGTTACAGTCAGGAGTTTGGGAAGAAAGATGTCAGTCAATGTTTTATTTTGTTATTGTACTTTAAGTTTCCGAAATCCTCAGAGGAGTAATGCCAGAATTAGACACCATGATCTCGTTAATGTCGATCAAACCAAAACAAGCACATTCATCTGTTAGAGGTCAATTTTTAAAAAATAGCAAAATAGCATAATTTTGTAATACTAGAGTTGGAAGAGACTTTGGGAAATTTAATTACACAACCTTATTCTACAGAGGAGAAAACTAAGTCATAGAGAAGTTCAGCGAAGGTGAAGGAAAAAAAATTGCAACAGCAAAGAAAAAGATAATAGACCTATTAGTAGAATTCAAGATTCTCTCTCTCGAGCCAGGTCAGGACTTCTTCTTTCCAGCCCTTCTCTAGGCACAACAGAAAGAAAACACACACACACTAAAAATTCCCATGTTATCCCCCTGTAGGTTTTTTCCATTTGTCTTCCTGAGGCAATCTGTGCTTTCATCAACCCTATGATACTTTGATAAAGTACATAAACTAAGTCTTATTCGTGATAATCCTTTGCATATAGCATTTAGTAAAAGCCCAGTGATGAGGGTCTAGCTCAATGGTACATCTTGGATGAAAAAAAACCAGGATGAACCACCAGAAAACAGAGCTCAGGATCAAGTTTAAAAGACAGGGAATGGTGGTAACCATGATTCTCTGTGATCACAGTGATCACAGACCCCTCCTAGCCACAGGGTAGGAGAATGTGAATAATCTAGAAGTTAACCGAGTTTAGGACCTATACCAGAGTGAAGCTACAGTCAAATCAAACAAACTGGGGCCAAGTCAGTTCATCCAGAAAGGGAATTAAGGTTGGAAGCAGGCTTATCCCAGTGACACCATAAGGTTATCACTGTGGTTCCAGGAAAGAGGCCTGCTTCTATCTGCCCTGGCTTCTGTTAACACATGCTGGTTACTAGAGAAAGGCAAATCTCCCCATGAGGTCGCAAACATCACAGAGGTACAGAGACTAAGTAAACTTCATACTGGTAAAGTAAGCCTCCTAACACTAATTATTTTCAATAGTATTTTATTAACTCAGCCTGTTATTTCAGAGAGGTACGACTTTTTATATACTAACAGATAAGAACGAGAAATCCACATTAATTCCACAAATGACCTACTGCTCTTTGAATAATATATTTTTCCTTAAAGTTTAACAAGTCATTGATTCCTCATAATTCATAGTTCTTTACTTTTAGGCCAGAGGTAGTATTGTCAGAAACCTAAAATGGAATGGCCCAGAGGGTTGTCATAAGGATTAAATAAGTAATGTTCTTAGAGCCTTGTCTGAAACATTAGTAAGCATTATATAAGCATTCACCATTGCTTTTATTATTGTGATTATGACCCTTTGAAAATCTGATGAAAACTACAGTGGCAAAGTATGTATTATATCTAGGAAAGCCTTAAAAAGGGGAGCAGATTAAATATTATACTGTGTTGGTACATTTCTCTACTGAATGAAACCAACCATATTTTTGGAAGTACAGACAGCTGTATTCTGTACAGCAAACTGCAAATGCCATGGTAACCACTGTTCCTAGGCAATTGTAGAATTATGCGTGTGGTCCACTTTCTATATAATAAATATAAGAGGAAAATGGAGGGGAAAATAAACTGTGACAACCTGTGTAAAAATCTAAAAAGGGGTGTGTTTCTTAAAAATTGCAAATACATACTCTGTTAAAACAGAGGGTACAACCTTACATACTCTGTGTAAAATCACTAAGATTAAAATGAAGTAAAAGAGCAAAATATGCACCTGTACATTTGATAAGTATATGACAATATGTCATCTTATCTGCTTATAAACCATGATATACATTAGAATATGAAATTGGGTAAAAGATGAATAACGTAAAACATTTAAAAAGTTAAGTCAGTTATTTTAAAACTAACACTCTAGGTATTAAATTTCACTTGCATAATACTAGATGGCAAAGAGTTTCCATTTCTCAATAGTTGAGTGTTTGTCTGGACAAAGCAGGATGCAAAATGAGACAAAATAAAATGCCCAATGAAGATCACTTCTTACAGTGTTTCCAGCCACAATGTAATGTCCGAAACAAAATGATGTGCCATGCCCATAGCCAGGGGAAAAACTGATTGCTGTTGTATATTCATCATTCCAAGCGGCAGTCACACCAAATGTGCCAAATGAAAAATTCTCCAAAAGGTTCTGTGAATTCTATGGGTCAAGATTACTCAATGCTTTTTCCTGACTCTTCTTCCACTTATTCAAATGTAAAATCAGTTTATGAGGCTAATTTGTCAATAAGACCAGAACATCCTTTGGCCATTGATTTTATTAAATGTTCTCTTCATAAACTCTTGGTCAGCAGATATGGTGCAGAAACTAGATTTCTGAACTTAGATTTATCTGAGAATTCTAAGTCACTTTCAATTTAAGTCAATGTAATTGAATTTCTGACTTCCCATTTCACAAATGACAATCTTATTGTAAATGACTATGTACATTTTATATAAGAATATATGTTATATGGGTCATACAAATAAAGCATTATCTATTACATGTCTTGTTACACAAATGGCATTTCAAATCATCAGGAAAAATCATATTTAAAAAATGCTCAAAAACTACCAAGAAATACTGCCAGAAAATTTCTAATGGGAAAGTTTTCTTTTCAAACGAACATTTTCATAGAGGATGGTATATTCACCTTTGTAGGAAAAATGACATGAGACTTGAAATAATGTGAAAGAGGGTGCAGAGAAATTTAGGGATATGAAAGGATACTGCAGCAATAATAGTAAAATATGTGTTCTTCAAAATGTATTCTTTAGATGGAAAAAATAATTTTAGATGCAGAAATATTCTAAGAAAGGTTGGGTTAAATCATTTGCTAACTTGGATCTTTGCTATCTCTGCTAACTTTGAATAGTCTTTGGAAACGGCACAATTAGTTTGTTAAAATTAGCTCAGCAAATCAACAGTCTTTTATGTGAGCATTTTCAGTATGAGCTCTAAAAACCTCACCATCCATATACTTTAATTTGCTAATATTGAGAAATATCTTAGAAGAATGAGGCAAATTATTAAATATAGACAGCCAAAAAGTATAAAATAAACGTGGTTGACAAAATTTTTCCTAAGCTACAGATTTACTGACATCAGTAAACCTTGACTAAGGCAAACATAGTTTCTGTGGCTCTTAAAAGAACAATAAAATGCATTAAAAACTCAAAATGAATAAAATTGCTAATTACAAAATCCCTTTGTCATGTGTTACTGACATTTATCTCTCTAGCTTTATTTACCCACATGAAGAAGCATTTTCTATTTCTCATGCGATGTAACTATTTTCAGTATTTTCTTTCTGCTTTATTAAAAGGTGCTTTGGAGGAAAAAAGTGGAAAAATTAGAATGCTGTACTTCTGTCAAACAGCGCACCCTTGTGGTTTATTTTGTATCCTGAACAATAAAAATTAAAGTGTGTCTAAAATTCACATACTTAGAACCAATTTGGTCATACATATTTTTCTTCCAAGTTATGTTTTCCTCAACATGCTATCATTTTCAATCACTAAAAATAGTGACATTTTACATTTTCGAATTCAAAACTAAATTGTGAAAATAGATACAAATGTTTATAGTGATAATGACCATCTTTGATTTTAAATTTAAAACAAGCAAGCAGTGAAATAAGTATGATTCACTCATAAATTCATATGTTTTGCTGAATTTCCTGAATATCTGCATCTGGCTATATAAACCAGGCTTTTACTATTTTAAAGTTTATTATTATTTTTTAAAGACTGGGTCTCACCCTGTCACCCAGGCCGGAGTGCAGTGGTGAGATCACAGCTCACTGCAGCTTTGAATGCCTGTGCTCAAGTGATCCTCCCACCTCAGTCTCCTGAGTAGCTGGGACTGCTGCAGGAACACACCACCATGTCTGGCTGATTTATTTTATTTTATTATTTTTTTGTAGAGGCAGGGGTCTTACTTTGTGGCCCAGGCTGGTCTTAAACTCCCTGCTTTTAAGTGATCCTCCTACCTCAGCCTCCCAAAGTGCTGGGATTATAGGCATGAACCACCAAGCCTGGGCTATAAACAATTTTAATTCAAGGATCATTTATACTTATAAGCATTATGCAATGTACAGTATAGTTTAGTTGGACCTTAAGTTTTCAATATAACCTTATCTAAATTCTGGCTTTTCTATAAAAGCTTAACAAATATATTGTTAAGAATTACATGGTCCAATTACCATAAAAGTAAACATAAGCAATCTTTAAGTTATCCAAGTACTTCTGAAAATTTACCAGATATATGAATGACATACTAAAATTTTACGATATAAGTGTGACACATTCTCATTGTATATACTGTACCTGGCTATGAAAGCAGTGATTAATGTTTACTTATCAATTCTCTTGAACACCTACCACGTTACAGAATTTTGCTGGAGAACACAATTCCTGCCCTCTGGGTGGGGAAAAGAAAAAGGCAAAATTTAACAATGCTGCAAGCATTAAGCCATAATACAACCCTAAAGTTTATCTTTAGAGGATGAGGTAAGTAAGTCATGTTATACCCATCAATGTAATATTATTCAATCCTTCAAAAAGGTGAAGCCCTTTATGAACTGCTAAGAATATCCAGAATAAATCATTCCATACCAAAAAGTAAAGTATAAGATGCATGTAGCATATGGCCACCTGAGGAAAAAAAAATATTTAGCATGAATATTGGTTTAAATATGCATACATGATCTCTGGAAAGATACACGAGAAACTGTTAATAGTGGTTGCCTCTGGGCAGGATAACTTGGTTGGGGATAGGGAAGGAGAATTTTTACTGTATTCCTCGTTTTACTTTTAGAATAACATATACAACCTATACATAATGCAAATTAAGAGAAAATAAAAAGGGACAAGAGAGACAAATTTAGAGAAAGCAAGGATTATTCTGTGCTGGAATCTTTTGAAAATTCTCCATGAATCTGATAAAAGAATGGACATCCTTTGGATGGGTAAGTAGAAATGAAGAAGATGGAAGTGGGGCCACTCCATTCTGAAAAGACAGAACACAGGATTTTGCATCAGCAACAATAAGTCAAATCTTCTGGTTAGAGATACAAATATCCTATCCTATCCTATCCTATAAATGATGAGGAATTAAAAAGTTTAAAAGTAAAATTGTGATCATTCTGTAGAGGATCTTGAATGCCCAGAAAAATGACAACAAGCTATGCAAAATTTCTGAACTGAGAAGTGATAATTAAGAAATACAAATGCAGCAGCTTGCCACGTTGAGTATTTCAATGACATGTTAAGTATTGGTTTTCTCTTTATACTCTGTCCTGGATTTCTCTACAAAAGATGTCAGCAGAGGGAATAAAAGACATCATGAAGGGAGACTGAATGAAGGATTGGTCTCTAATTAGATGTAAAAAGAAAATCAAAGTTGATCTTGAGATTTTCAGTCTGGTAGAAAAACAATGATGTTGGTGTTAAATACATCTTCCAGGTAGTGATGAGTCAATAGCAACTGTGAATTCAAATTGCAACTGGAAGAATATTGAGATTAGAATTACGAAGTTGATGTATAGTTTCCTAGGGCTGCCCTAACAAATTACCGTGACTGGGTGGCTAAAAACAACACAAATGTATTCTTCCACAGTTCTAAAGTCCAGAAATCTCAAATCAAGGTGTTGGCAGAGTCATGCTCCCTCTGAAGGCATTAGGGAGAACCCTCCCTTGCCTCTTGCAGCTTCTAGTGACTCCTGGTAATGGTTCGCTGTGGCAGCATAATGCCAATTTCTGCCTCTGTCTTCATACTACCTTCTTTGTGTCTCTCTGCCTGTGTGTCTCCTCTTCTTATAAAGATACCTGTCACTGGATTTGGGCCCACCTCAAATCCAAGATGACTTCATCCCTAGATCCTTAAGTACAACTGCAAAAATTCTATCTCTAAATAAGGTCAGAATCATAGGTTTTGGAGGGGTTAGAGTTCAGACACACCTTTTGCAAGGAACATTATTCAAACCACTACAGTTGAGAACCATCAGCCCACAAACTCAAAAAAGAAGAGATTTCTTCTCTGAAAGAGTGCACAAATATAGACCAAGACCATGGATTTAGTACCTCCAAATTTAGAAAATGAATAAAATAGTGACAAGAAAAAAAAATACAAGAGGGCTGAGATATAAGAAGAGGCTGAAGACCAAGGAAGAAAAAGACAAATCAAGACCAAGGGGGTAATTAATCACATCAAATACATCAAGAAGTTTGTTGCAGAGATGCCTAGGAAGGTATGAATTTGTGTGTGCACTACAGCTTAATCACTATTATTTTTGCCATGAATAAATAAAAAATAGTTCTTCAGCTTCTCTAGGGAAAAACAAATAATTATGGGTCCTACTGAACAATACATCAAAGAACTATCCAGATGTCCAGATCAAAAGAAAAAATAATTAGAAAATTGTACAAAGATGTGTAGTTTGCCAAAGGCAACATACTAAAAAAAAAAGATTACTTAACACAGGGGCAGCAACTGGTCACAGAGCAGAGGGAGAGCTTCAAAAGAAATAGCTTTCAGTGAGGTCACTGGTAGCGCAGCCCAGAATTTTAAGAAACAGACTACTAGAAAGACAACATAGACCTCTTGGGGAACCAAGTACAAAGGAAGTTTACTGAAATAGATTGGATGAGGACAGCTAGAATAAAGATTTGTGAGCATGGGCTAAAGTATATTTCTATATATATTAATATATGCAAAAACGTAGCTACTCAAGAGTATAATTTACACTCTTCTATGATACAACAACCCTAAAAATGCTACTTCTTATTGCGAATAAATTTAAAAGGGCTACAGCACAAAACAAAGTCTTTGGGACCCTGACTTGACTCCTGCTTACCATGCTTAATTTCAATCTCTGTTTCTTGCTCATGCCCAGGCAAGCCATAGTGTTCACATTCCTGCATCTCTGAACACGGTTCCTTTGCCTAATGCAATCCCGCACATATTTTAAGAGTGAACTCAAGAATCATCTCTTCCGTGAAGATTCACCTAACTCTCAAGCAGTTACCCTGCAAATTCTTTGTCAGTATATGATTCTATCACTTGACAAAAACATTATCCTCCTGATTTGTGAGATTAGATGAGATTTTATGAGATTTTATACCACAAATACTAAATTAGACAAGAAAATCTTAATAGAAATAAGAAACTTAATGGATCATTTCCCAAGTACTGAGGTTAAGCATTTTCAAAATTCATTTCTATCTCTTTGAGTTGCACATATGATAGTCTATAAACTACATTTAAAACTATGGTTAATTTTAAGTCAAAGCAGCACAGAAATGTGTATCAGGTGCTTGGGAAGAGTTAATTTACTTTAGCATTGCATTTACTAAGCTCCCGAGGGGGAAACAAAATCTTTCAACCAGATACAAGAAAACTTCTCAGCGTCTCAAGTATCTGCAAATAAAATCTGTTCTCAGAGTTACTTAAATCATTCTGTCTGATTACCAGCAACAATATATACAGTCTCATCTTCAATTATATATACCTAAAAATTCATTTATTTTTCACATGGATAAAGCAAGGAATACGCGGATTGTTTAGTAATGAAAAGTAGTTTGCAAATGGATCTCCACAAAATGGCAAACTCAGGGAAAATTTGAGATTAAAGGTGAGTAATAAGAAACTTTGAGAAAAAGGTACACATAGAACTGTGCTTTGAAGATAAGAGGTAACTGTGATATATTCTATATAAAAAGGCTCATTTTCTTTTTTCACTATGGAGTATCTATGTACTAGGTAGATACCAGGCTATTCCCTGGAGAATCTCAGCCAGGTCGAGAAGATACATGTGGTTAGAAACCCATGAACACAACTCAAAGACTGTGTTACTGTTTAAAAAAGAATCATTCAAAAATAAAGACTGTATTTCCATTCCTACTACATGCACCAAGCAAGAGCCCCTAGTTAGGCCTTAGTAAACCAAGACTTTAGTTTTCGGATATTTTTTTCGCCTGAATATGAAAGTTACTTAAAATGGACATTTATCCTTTACTGCATCACAGACCTGTACGTATACAGAAGATCTATTCCTAGTACCGATCTTAGAATGAGCTATTCATCTTATTACAGATTAGTAACTGTTACTAATTACCAACTGTTATAGGACTACTTCTTTCTAGTCTGCCTAGAAAGGACAAGTTAGGTAAGAGGAAAAATAAATGGTACCCTGCCTCATCCAAAAAAAAAACAAAATAGAAAACAAAACTACGCACCTTATCTGTCTCATCCACGCTCATGGATTTCATTATACAAGAAGCAGGCCTCTCTTGGATGTGTGCGAGGTCTTGGGGGACACTCTGAGACACTGGCATCGGAGGCAGTGGAGCCCGCCTCTTCTTGGGTGCATCCGATGGCAGGGTGTTGGAAATATATGGTTTGGAAATGGTATTCGACCTCGTAAAAGTCGGGCGGTGCTTATTTACTAGAGGAGTTGCAGGGGCACTGGCAGTCTGGTAAAGAACGACAAAGCCAAAATCTAGTAATTTCAAGATATTAGTAAAAAGCATTCGTAATTAAAAATATTTGAAGAATCTTACAAAATGCAATATAAGAAAATACTTACTTGGTCCCGCTTTTTCTTACTGCGTTGAAAAAAACTGAAAAACCCTTTATTTTCTTTCTCCTTCATAATATCTAGGTTTTGTGATATTTGGCAGGACTCTAAAATAAAAGAAAAGCATCTTACTTTTGTACGTGAGGTTGATTGTTCAATTCCAAGATTTCTTTCTCTTACTTCCCCTTTGTAAACTTATCTAATGCTAAAAGCTACTAATTGTAGTCTACAAACAAGGCACTCTGCTAAGCACCTTAAATCTTATTAAGTTCTCAAAGCAACAAGCAAATATTGTTCTTATTTCACAGAAGAGGAAACTGAAGCTTAAAAAACCAAGATACATAATCAAGGCGAACACTCAGGAAATGACAGAGCTATACCACAAACTCAGTTTTTTTGATTCAGAGTCTGTGTTCTATACAACATTTCAGAAGCGGAAGTAAAATAGAAAGGACACTTCAAATTGAACAAGATATGAAATTGCTACCACACAGTTTGTTCCTTTATTTTTATTATACTTTGCTCTCACAGCTAAACTACGTGAAATATTTTCTTCTACAAAATGTGAGTCATTATAATTGCTCGGTATTCTGCTAAATGTTTCATAAAAGTTATTTCTTTAATAGGGTGGGTCTCAACTGGGACCAATTTTGCCCCCCCAGAGGACATTTGACAAAGTCTGGGGACAATTTGATTGCCACCACTGGCAATGGGGTTAGGAGACTATGCTGTCGGCATTTACTGAGTAGAGGCCAGTGAGGATTTCAAACATAGTACACTGCAAAAGACAGTCCCCAATGACAGAATTATCTTGTCCCAAATGTTAATACTGCTGAAAATTAGGAAGCCCTACTTTAGTTAGAATGGCAAATGTCAAACCTCAAGGTTGCATACATAATATTTATATAAAATCTTCCAAAAAGCATCTCCTAATATCAACTGAAGGGCCAACAAACAATGACACAGCCAACAGTGCTGGGACTCCCTGGCCCAAACTGGCTCTAAATTCCATTTCCCATTAAAAGAAACCATGATTACTTGAGAATGGTTGATTCTCTGTTGGTATTAAGGAATGTACAAGATAAGCTTGGGACATCTAGCCATACTAGAAAGAATGCTGTCAAAGTCTACCAGGTTGTGTTAAAAGGACTCAGGAACCAACTTGAGATGGTTTCTACCGGTAAAAGGATAATTTGGACATCATAAAAGTAACTCAATAAACTGAAACATGTCACATGTGTTTAATTTCATACATTCATAATGATACTAAAAAAAAAAAAAGCCTCTTTGTTCACATTTGTGTTATGCTGGAGAACCAGTCCATTATTTTAAAAACTGATGAAAGGAAATCATCAAACTTTTATTATACCTTTTTCTTTTCTTTTCTATTTATTTATTGAGATGGAGTCTTTTTTTGAATCTCACTCTGTCGCCCAGGCTGGAGCACAGTGGTGTGATCTCGGCTCACTGCAACCTCCGCATCCTGGGTTCAAGCAATTCTCCTGCCTCGGCCTCCCAAGTAGCTGGGACTACAGGCGTGCGCCCCCATGCCTTGCTAATGTTCGTATTTTTAGTAGAGATGGGGTTTCGCCATGTTGGCCAGGCTGGTCTCGAACTCCTGACCTCAGGTGATCCACCCACCGTGGCCTCCCAAAGTGCTGGGATTACAGGCGTGAGCCACCGCATCTGGCCTATTCTACCTTTTTCTGATTGAATTCAACCTCTGTAGCAGTCATATAGCTGACACAGGGAAGCTTGCTTTTTTAGTAATATTGTTTGCAATAGACTTTCACTATTTTTCGACTCCTAATTACCTAAGATGTAGACAAAGATCATTGATGGCTAACATTAGAAAAAAAGAACTTGTCGTTACATGTTTGCTGATGGAAGTACATAGCAACACTTGTGAAGTATTCTTGCCAAAAAAATCTCTTGCCAAAATCTGATCAAGCCTCTAGATTTAACCATCAATTTACAGGAAATAGAGGGGAAATTTACATTGAAATAAAATTTCAATGACATTGGCAATAAGTTAAACACTAAGTGACACCACAGGAGGCAACAGTAAAAATCTGAACGTGGGAAGCTATAAGACAAATGACCTGGTTTCTTCAATAAATGAGTAGCGAATTTTCCTAAGCCTTGGAAAAGCAATGAGTGGTGATCTGTAAAATTCAAAAAATATTTCTTCTACTAAGCAACATATGGATTTTATGGTAAATCACAGTACAATTTCAATAACATTTGAAATAAAATATTGTGTATTAAAATTTGTGAGACATAACTGAAGCTAAACTAAGAGATAAATATATAGTCTTAAATGCTTTTATTTAAAATACCTGTCTTAAAAAAAACCAAAATAAATTATGGCAAAATAGGGACTACTTCAGGAAAGGAAAGCTAGTTAACACCAAATAAATACAGTAATGCCTCAATAACATATGAAAGGAAAACTATTTTACAAAGTAAAACTTTTAAATCTGATGATTCAAATATTCAATAAGCAGCATACATTCTGCACAATGAGTTTCACAATGCTAGCAACTAATAATAATGAACACGTGCATAGCACTTTATAGTTAAAGTTTTTTGCATGTCTAATATATTTCTTAGAATGACCTTGTGAGGGAAGTATCAAAAGTTATCACTCTAAGCCCCTTTTCTCATTGGAAGATGCTAGCATTTACCCTGCAGGATATAAAACATATATATATATATATGAAAGCAGTGGTATTACTCCATTACGCTCTCAGTAACTATAAGTGAACAGAGAATTTTAATAACTTGCACAAAGACGAATAGACATTAAACAGTAGAACTAAAACTGGTCTCCATTTAAAGATTATTTATATTTGTATTTTTGTTTTAGATTTGCCACTATTTCATTTTAAGATGGAATACACCACTTATTGCATATGGATGCACAATTAAATTTAGAACAGTAGATGAAAAATTCATATGGTTGTGCAATACAATAAATACAACCAGAATATTTTTTATATTTATTTTTTATTTTTATTTATTTTTCTGAGACAGTCTCACTCTGTCACCCAGTCTGGAGTGCACTGGCAGGGTCGTGGCTCACCACAGCCCTGACCTCCCTGGGCTTAGGTGATCCTCCCACCTCAGCCTTCTAAGTAGCTGGGACTACAGGCATGTGCTACCATAACCGGCTAATTTTTGCATTTTTTGTAGAGATGGGGTTTTGCCAGGTTGCCCAGGCTGGTCTGAAATTCCTAGGCTCAAGCAATTTTTCCACCTTGGCCTCCCAAAGTGTTGGAACGATAGGCATGAGCCACCATGCCTGGCCCACATGGTTATTTTTGGTGAAGAAATTTTCAGGTCATCCTCCACACTAGTTAGCCCGTAAGTTTTCACTTAAAGTTCTATATCAGGGATCATAGCAAGTCAGGTTAAACAGTAAGACAAGCAAAGCCTTGAGCTTACTTAGAAAAGCAACTCAAATACTGTAGTTTCCTATTTCTATTTCTAAAAGGCAGGCTAAAAATAATTGCATGGAAACTTCTAAGTTTTCAAAATAGTATCAGAAAAAATAAGGAGGCAAGGGCACTGACAGCATTTGGATTGACCTTGTAGATTCTGATACTGTAAAGCTTTCTTAATTTTAATATTTCACTCTCTTAAGATTTATCCACATTTCATATTCTGAATAAACCACATCCTTCCATTACTGGAAGGGATACTAGAAATCAATACATTCGACAACCTCGAAATGAGGCCAGAAAGTTTATGGAATTTGCTTAGGATTAGGCAAAGTTAGGAGTAAAGGTCAAGTACAAGTAATAAAATGTTGTTGCTAGAAAGAACCACAGAGATCACTATTTCTAACCTCTTATTATAATAGAAGTAGAAGGTGAGATTTCAATAACACATAATATATGCAGTTTGTTAAGGCTTGTTTTTTTAGTAAGCTGGTAATTATTAGGGTAATCAATTATTTGAGACTTTTCTTAATGGGTGAAAGATGATTTCTACAATTTATTATTGGACAATTTTTAATACAGTTTTTCTCTACGAAAGGAATGCATGCCCATTATGTAATTCTGTATTATAAAGAAAATAAATAATAATAAAAAAAATCACCTACCATAACCCTACCACCCAAAGGTAACCACTATTGAAATTTTTTATGTATTTCCTTTTAGCAATTTCATATAAAAGCATTTATTCACCTGTTGTGTTAAACACACTTATATGGTATAAAAGCTAATTTCAACGTAAGCATTTTCCATGTTATTACAAAATATTCACAAACAATGAGTGCAAAATTTCATATGGTTAATATAACATCATTATTCTGAATTATTGTTCAGTGAAATAATCTGAGATGCTTCCTTGTTACTACCAAGCTATTAGCACTTGTACCCAATAAAGATCCTAGCAAATCATTTTTCCTTGTATGAGAGTAAAGAATATGTTTTCCCACACTGTTAGAATAATTTTTAAACATTTGTTGAAATGAAATTATTACAATTAAATTTGGAAATCAAGGGGAAGGAACCTATAAATTTTTTCAGGAAATAAAACCCAAATATTTTCTAGGTTAAAATCTCTTACAGAATGAACATATTAGTGATGTTAAGAAAAGGTAAAATTAGAAGCTTATTTTCAATATATCCAATTTCAGGTTATAATTTGTTTCTACTGATTCGTACATCTTACCTTGTAAAGATGACTTACTGAAGACAGTAACAGAAGTGGCTACAGAAGGAGGGGTATAAAAGAGGGTAAATTGACTGTGAAGATGATGTTTGTTCAAGTATAAAACATCACTGAGTTGAAAAAGTAGTTTATGGATTATATAAAGCCACAACCTCAGGACAAATTTTGAAGTCTCTATGCAAAGAGTATGTAAATAATTGTCAGTTTCACTACACTTTTATTTCGCTTAGTGAAACAGATTCATGTTGAATAAATGTTTGCATTTGTCTACTAGACATCATACAAACCAGCATTATCTAAGATCTCCAAACTTTAATACATTACATCATTTCTATAGATTAAAACTGGAAGCTATTTCAAAAATTTTTTGAGTAAGATTGATTCATTTCATAAGCCAACTTATTTTGGTGTTGACCTTAGAAAAAATTTAGCAAAAAACTTCCAAACTTGAATGATAATTAAGACTCAGACAAAATCATAATGAGTCTACAGTAATTCACACTTGATTAGAATAACAACGAATTTCCATGTAAATTTTTATTTTCTGTTTAAGCCTCAAAGCCATGAAGAATTAAGTTAAATCCTACGCCTCCCCCAAAAAAAATCAGAGAAAGAAAAAATATAAAATGTAGATGATGGCTAAAAAGACAAGTTTTAATTCCAATTTCAATAACTGAAATTAAGTTAAATGTTATATTTAACTTGATTTATATTTATTAACATTTTGTTTTCTTATTCCTAATGCCATGCAATTACTTCTATCTATAGGACCCATTAACTGCCATTATGAACTTGAGAATACCTACATGCAAACACAATGCACAAAAATATACAAATATATACATCCCACTAAATAAATAAAATAGAAGTCTGTCTTACCTCTGTTGACATCCATTGCATATAATTCTCTTAGTCCCAGGTCATTAAGAGATTTTGTCAAGTCGAGGGGCTCCTGTGATTGATAATCTTTCAACAATACTGTATGCAATGGATCAAACTCACATTTGCTACATATAATAGGGGCAAGCTCTTGAAGTGATGCATGTGGACTCACTCTCACTATGGTCTTCTGTGTTTTCTTAAAATTAATCACTACTCTCACAGTTTTCTGAAACACAGATTAAAGCCATACTTGTATCATAATTTACTGAAACAAACATTCTACAATAATGTCTAGAATAATGAGATAACCTACAGTTACACATTCTTTTTTTTTTTTTTTTTTTTTTTTTTAGAAAGAGTTTCGCTCTTTTTGCCCAGGCTGGAGTGCAACGGCGCGATATCAGCTCACCACAACCTCTGCCTCCCGGGTTCAAGCGATTCTCCTGCCTCAGCCTCCCGAGTAGCTGGGATTATAGGCATGCGCCACCACCCCGGCTAATTTTTTTTGTATTTTTAGTAGAGACAGGGTTTCTCCATGTTGGTCAGACTGGTCTTGAACTCCCGACCTCAGGTGATCTACCTGCCTCGGCCTCCCAAAGTGCTGGGATTATAGGCGTGAGCCACCAAACAGTACTTTCCTATTTTGGTGTGAAATTCTCTTTTTGATTAATGTTACTTCCTAAATCCAAAGCAAGTTCTTAGAAACAAACACATTAGTTTATTTATTAAATAATCCAACCATTCTATAGTAAGATTTTAATTAGATTTTAAACTAAAAAAGAACAAACTAGCCTCATATCTAGTACCACTCATGTTTTCACTTTGTTCCTTAAAATATTTACTTTAAAATTAGCAGATGTACATAGTACAAAATTATGTATATTTTATCCTACCCTTTGAGGAATATTTATCTTTCAAATAATTTCTCTATTGCCTCAATAAAAAAAAGGGGTATTTTGGTTAAGTCACTAAAATTTTGTTTCTGTTTGAAACATTATAAGTGAGATAATCCATATGAAAAGCTTAGCAGACTTTCTGGCACATAGTCATTGATCAATAAGAGAACATTGACTATTGTGATTAGCTTTTGTTGTTGTTACTATTACTACTTTGGCTAATTTTAACATTTTAGTAAAGAATATTAAAATGTCTTCATTAGATATCTAGTACTGATAATTTAAAATTACTGGGAAGATTTTAAGCATCTCATCATGTAATTGAATTAAATCCTGTATGGAACTTAGCTACATGAGACTATACTAAGTGAAATGTACATTTTGCAGGTCCTTAAAGACATTCATTCACAAAACTAAAACCTTTTGTATAATCCCATGCAATAGCATAAATATAACCATTTCCACCTAGAAAAACAGCAGGGATAGGTAATAAACACCTAAACAGAAACAAATGCCTAGACAGAAGGCAGTCCAATATCCTAACACATATTAATAATATTAAATCATATATTACAGAAAGCAAGTATGTTTTAATATTTTCAAAAACTCAACTTCTTTGAAAAAAGCTTCATAACAACATGAAGAAAATGCAAGAATATGTATATTTAAGTCACATGTAGCAATTTAATATACAAACTTTTATATATATTATAAAATGAAAATGGTTGATGTTCATAATGAAAGAGTATTTGTTGAAACCCATAAAATTCTACCCTATTGCGTGCAGCAATAAAACAATTTTAATAAGGACTGATGATATTAGAATGATATGGTTAAAAATTTTTGCATGGAATTTGTACATTAAAGAAAATGGAGTTAATGTGCAGCACACATTAATAGTTTAGATGTTATTAATTCAAACACAATGAAGAGTGAGAAAACAAAACAAAAACACACACACACAAATAGATGTAAGTTACGACTGCTGCTTACCAAGTACGCAGAAGCCAAAATATTACTTTAAGAAATTCTTAGATGAATTTGCATGAAAAGATTCTAAAACCTTCCTTTACATATAAAATACTTTTTTAAAAAGTAGCTTAAAATACAAATCATTCATAATTGTTACATTCTTATGCAATCATATTAGATATCATTTTAGAGCACTTAAATCTAAAGTTTTGCCCAAATTCTATTGAATCCAAGGATCAATAACCAACTGAATCCTAAACAAAGTGGCCTAGAAAAACATAATACCTATGTTCACATCAAATTTGATCAGGAAAGTCCATTTTCATTTCACTTACAATGAGCTGCTAATGACTGAAAAATCAACTTAATATTTTAGCCATAAGATACCAAAAGATATAATGGAATTCTTACCTCTGGTATTATAGGTGTAGGTTTTTTCTTATCCAACATTTTTGGCTTTAAAATTACCTTCTCTACCTCCAACATTCCTATTGGTGTGTTTGGTTTAAATTTAATGTGGTTCTGTTCAGCTGACAACAGATCGATTGTGTAACTTGATGGATTTAAGTGATACTGTGCACAAAGGAATATCAACAAGTCCATCATAGGTTTACTGTAAAACAAGAGTATTTCATTACCTGTTATTATTTTGAGGATTTTCTTAGAATGCTTGTCTTCAATAGATAAACAAGGCTACAAAATCGTATTTGGAAAAGCAGCTTAAAATTTGAGCTATAGGCCAAGCTACAGGCCAAGGCAGGAGGACCGCTTGAGCCCAGGAGTTGGAGACCAGCCTAGGCAACATGGCAAGACCCTGTCTCTACAAAAAATTTTTAAAAATAACCTGCTGTGGTGGTACGTGCCTATGGTCCCACTTATGCAGGAGGTGGAGGCCAGAGAACAACATGAGCCCTGGAAGATGAGGTTGCAGTGAGATGAGATCACGCCACTGCACTCCAGCCTGGGCAACAGAGCCAGACCCTGTCATTATCATCATCATCACCATCATCATAACAAAAATAATATAACTGCAAAAAATTGAACTACAAGATACTTAAACAGACAAAATTGTAATAGTTAAAAAGTGTTGGGATAGTCAAGACAGCATGGATCCTAGCGTTAGTTCAACAACTACTTTTATGTTTTACCAAATTGTTTCCAAATTATAAGTTTCAGGAGAAGTCCTTTCCTTACCCAAGAGCAGTCCTTCACAACACATTAT
This sequence comes from Theropithecus gelada, assembly GCF_003255815.1. Classification (NCBI taxonomy): domain Eukaryota; kingdom Metazoa; phylum Chordata; class Mammalia; order Primates; family Cercopithecidae; genus Theropithecus; species Theropithecus gelada. The sequence continues at coordinate 41,127,911 of NC_037680.1, forward strand.
TTGTAATACAATATTGGCAGTCTTTAGCTTATGAATTGATTACAAAGTTCTCATAAGAATGAAGTATTTGGAACAAGCACCACCACCTTTTTGGCTTTAGAAAACAGACTGTAAATATCTACATAGGAAGTCCACAAAATCCTAAAGGGCGTAGTACAAATTCTTTAATCATTCAAAGGTTATGAATATTCTCTAGACACTGGAATCACAGTACAAGTATTATAGTATATCTGTTCTCATAGATCTAACACTCTACTGGATGTACTAAACCAAGTGTCAGCAAACCACAATGTGCAGGTCAAAATGGGCCCACAGTCTGTTTTTGTAAATAAAGTTGTATTATAAAATAGCCATGCCCATTTGTTTATATAATGTCTCAGGCTGCTTTTGTGTTAGTTACAACAGCAGAATGGAGTAGCGTGACCACACCTACTATATAGGCATAGCCCACAAAGCCTACTATTTTTACTTCCTGGCCCATGACAGAAAAAGTTTATTAGCTTGTGTACTAGAACATAAAATAGAAATAAAGTAAATGCATGAGATAATTTCAAATAATGAATGAATGTTTAATAGCATTGGTAATACAGGACTTATTTCTATAGAAACTTTCATACCCAACTTGGAATTCAGGGATACTTACCAATTTTTTGCTTCCCTTTCCATAGACTCTCATTGTTGACATAGACTTATATTTTCATTCATATCATCAACAGAACAACATAGTCTCTGAGTCTTTCTTAATACTGTCAGCCCTTAAGGAAAGCACACTAAAAAATCTTTGGTATCATGTGCTTTCCCCAAATGTCAGGTGATCCTAAGCTGTTAGTTCATACTTAAGAATAAGGCACTGAACTGCAGTGTGAAAATCCTATTTTTATGGCTGGAGGTGTAGGTTCATGGGATTCACTTTAGGGTAATTGGGGAGTCAGACATCTGCATCCCACCTCAAAAGGGAAATGCACGTATTAGTAAAAAGTTATTCTCCAATTTCTTGACTAGAGATATAAACCTGGTTACTGGCTTTTGGGAACTTGACAGGGAAATGGGGCTAGAAATCTCGCCATTCGGTATGCCACTTTTATTTTAGTGCCACTGTTTTCATATGGCATGTCACCCTCAGCAAGCTCCCAGGCCTGCAGTCCCTCTGATGCAGTTCTTCCAGACAAGGAGTCTCCTGCAGAGATGGGGAAGGATTCACTCTTGGATACTGTGTGGTCTTGAAGTCAAACATTACATTACATAGATTTCAGATCATCCCGTGTTCAGCCCCCATTTCTACTTTCTGTGGTCGCTGCCTACTCCTGGGCCAGTCTAATCTTTATGAGATAAGGAGTATGTTTCTCAATGGTCTCTCACACCTCCCTTCTCTCCCACATACAAGTAGCACCCTATTACTTGTACATATATAAAGAAAAATAAATAAATAAAAGGCTCTAAGTCCCTCAATTAAAAAACAATTCTCAGGAATACATTTCAATTCTCAAAATACATTCCCTGTGTCTTTATTAGATGGTTGCATATTATTTAAAGAGTTTTACATCCTTCTTTTGAGCCACAGGCTATGCCCATAAATGTATCCATATTGCCCATGTTTTGGCTTTAAACAGTACATTTTTAATTTCATCCAGAGAGAGACTAGCAAAACGGTCTTGTGGAAGTTGATTTTTTGGTAATATGGTACTCTACAAGAGCAATTGGATGGCACATACCAATTCTAGACTTGGAAATAGTACTTTCTTTGATAGTAAATAAAGTTAAGAAGGATTAGGTAATGTCTAGTTAAATACAATTATAAATACAGTTTAGCTGGAGGAGGAGAGAACTTTCATTGCCAACTGACTGGGTAACTGTCTGCTGTTGTCTATGAGTAAATGATGATACATGCAGACTGTATTTCTTTCTCTTTATATATAAATGTGTCAAGTAATAAATGTAAAAACATTGACACTTATTCTTCCAACATCTTTTACTTCTTAAATACACAGTTTTCTTGAATCTCTGCCAGAAATACATAAGTTAACAAGACAAATGGCTGGGTGTGGTGGCTCACGCCTATAATCCCAGCACTTTAGGAGGCTGAGGCGGGCGGATTACGAGGTCACGAGATCAAAGCCATCCTGGCTAACACGGTGAAACCCCGTCTCTACTAAAAATACAAAAATTAGCCGGGCAAGGTGGCGGGCGCCTGTAGTCCCAGCTACTTGGGAGGCTGAGGCAGGAGAATGGCGTGAACCCAGGAGGCGGAGCTTGTAGTGAGCTGAGATCACACCACTGCACTCCAGCCTGGGCGACAGAGCAAGACTCCGTCTCAAAAAACAAAACAAAACTACAAAAAATTATTAAAGTTTTGTTTCGTTTTTATCCCTATTTTTGTGCCATAATTATCATCCTTTATGTATAAACATATAAATGTTAAAAAAATACATTTTTGATTTTTTAAAAAAGTTAGAACAATTTGATACTTTGTGTAGAAATATTGGTATTTCTGTGACAAATTAATTTTCTAATCTAATAAATGGGGTGGATAATTGGTCAAGAATATTAATATAATGGCCTATTCCCTCAGTCACTTTATCTAGAAACTTTACACACTATATCAGATTTCATAAGAAAAAAATTGCCGACTATATCATGACCTTTGAACTCAACACTGCCTACATGTTTTCTACTAAAAATGCCTCTTTTAGAGGCAACTGAAAACCACAGAACTTCTTTATGACTTTATTCTCTCATTTTATAATTCCAGGTCCAATTCTTTATTCAATAATTTCAGAAGCCAAATTTGTCTTGAAAGTATTCCTATTCCCAGACAGATAAATGCCGCAATCCAGAAAGTTCTGCAATATACATAATTACATATGTGAATTTAATACTGCATATGAATTGTCTCTGGGGAAACAACTGAATTTTCAATAAGTGGTACTGGGAAAACTATCAGATGAAAAAGAAAAGTTGTGTATCTAACCTGATTCCTTACACCATAGTAAGCTCCATGTGGATCTTTATGTGGTTTGTGTTTTACAGTAATAAGCCCAATGGAATTTTCTGCACCAATGGAAATGTTCTATATCTGCACTGTCCAACACAGTGGTTACTGAGCTAGTGGACTCCCAAACCAAATTTTTAATGTATTCAACTTAATTTAAATTCAATGTAAGTAGGCACATGTGGTGAATGGCTGCCATAATGGATAGAGTAATTCTAACATGCTGGTTCTCAAGGTGTGATACATAGACCAGCAGCATCAGTATCTGCTGAGAACTTGTTAGAAATGCAAATTGTCAAGCCCCAGCCCAGATCATTAATTCCTCTGGGAACAAGGAACAGCAATTTGTGCTTTGACAGGCACTCCAGCCTATTCTGATCATACTGTAGTTTATGAAGTTTATGGAACTCTGATTTAGAGAGAAGAGAAAAAAAGAAACAAGTAAAATATATAAAATATCAGGTGGTGATACATGCTCTGATAAAAAAATAAAATTTAAATAAAAAAAAACAAAGAAAGAAGTTAGGAATGTCCTGATTGAAAAATGACACCAGAATAGAGAACTTGAAGGGCCTGGGATATCTGGGGAAAGATAGCTTTGACAAGTACAAAAACCCTGAGGCAGGAATGTGCTCTAAGTGTTTAAAGAAAAACAGAAACTAGTCGGCTAAGGTGAAAACAATAGGCACAAAATCAGTGATAATCTTGTAGTGTTTAAAGGCCTTTCAAGTGAAGACTTGAGATTTTACTGAGTGAGACAGAAAGCCTCCAAACAGTTCTGAGGAGTGATGTGATCTACTCTACTTTTTAAAAGGATTACATTCTGGTTTTTGTATTCAAAATAGCCTGGGGCAGCAGCTACAGGGTTATTGCAAAAATTTAGGTGGAAGATGGTGGTGGCCTAGACTACTCAGATTCCAGATACATTTTGTAGGGAGCTGATAGGATTGAAGTTAATGCAGAAAGGAGACAGAGACAGAAAGAGGAGCTAGCCAGTGGAAAGGGGCCAGGACTGGAGGGACATAACAAAGTGGCGGGGTTGCTGAAAGTACCCAACAGGAGATCTAAAATGCAAATTTCAATGGTCTGCTATGTGATGTGCTTACTGTAACTCTACAAAGCATCATTCTATATTATTACATCACAATGAATTTTGGGTAGCCTTGGGAGGTGTCAAATAATTTCAGATGGAATTTCAGAAGTAGAAACTGAAAAATATGAATCCAGAGGTGGTGAGACATAAAGTCAGAGCCAGAGGTGGCCCCAAGAACGTAAAATTCTTGGGAGTTTACGATAAGATTATAAAGGGGATTGAACCTTCCAGAAGTGGAACAGGGGTTCAGGCCAATCTTACTTAGATCTTAAGCAGCAGAGTGACCTCGACAAGTTATCTGGGTTCTGTGTGTACACGGATGTGAGCTCCCCTCTAGCAGGACCACATCTTAGTAATCTGTAGGTACCTGGCCAGGTCGCTGTTGTCGAATGAGGAATTTAGAGAAAACAGTGATTAATTCTGTTTGAAAGTCAATGGGCTCAAATGCATAGTAGACTAATACAACTGACACATGAGAAAGCATACTTGTTGAAAGGAGATTCATATGCTTTAGAAAAAAATAACATGGTGAAAGCTCTGTTGTTTTTTATAATTAGTAAGCTTGTTTTGCCTAAGCCATATCTTTACACAAAGGTGAAACATAAACATTAAATAAGGTTAAGATCTTTTCCAAAAACAGCCTCAGACTAGTTTGAATGCTTTAAATATTTAATTGAAGCCTCAGCATTCAGCACTCTAACACAGGAAAGCTGACCCTGACCACAAGATTTTGAGGTTGGGAATTACTGACTGTCTAGCTTTACCATAAAGGAGTCATAACGCTATAAAAGTCGGACATTAACTTTTAAGCAGTTCCTGCATCCAACAGAGACGCCACTGGGGTTAACTAGTCACAAAGTGCACCCACAGGAAATAAAATCATCTCTTGAATATACCTGGATGCCAAACTACTTCTGCCAAAGATAACAACTCTGGTTGGATAATCATCCCCCAGCCGATGCACCTGAAGGCAGTTGGCTAATGAGTTTGACCACGGGATCACCACAGAAAAGATGCCTGTCTTCCTGTTCCCTAAGGCGGGAGCACACGTGAGCAGTCCATCTAAAACTGGAGGCAAATTATTAAAAGTGGAAAAGGATTGAATGAACATTATAATCACTCCTCTATATTATTACACCACATTGAATTTTGGGTTATTTTATTACTCAGCGGAGTGTGCTTTGCATTAACAGTATTTACAGAATTTTTTCTCTTGTAAGATAATATAATAATTTTCTGGAGGGCAGAATTTTTTTTTTAAGACTCTAAAAGCTCTTCTTTGAAATGAAGAAATCCCTATGAGATTTCCCACTTCTTTCAGAAATAGATAACAATTCCCTGTATTAGTTTCGTATCTGTACCTTGTAAGTGCACACCAACAACCCAATTATACATACCAGTAATCGTACAGAAATCTTAAAACATTCTCTATTGCTGAGTTTATCAATCTTATGCTAACCCATGTAGTTCATTAATGAGTTCAGGAATGAAGCAGTGCTCTGTCTGTGTGTGCAAGAAATGAAATGTACCAGGTACACAAAACAACTAGACCCAATCTCAAAATTGAGAATCCTTATTATGCTATAAGAAAATTTTGAAGAAAATACATGAAATTAAGATTTGAAGATAATTAGTAATAGGTCAGATTACTAAGCTGATAAGTTCTTAACATACTAAAAATAGATATTACTAAATGTAAAAAACCCCACAATTTTTAGAAAGCAACCACTTTGGACTCTATCTGGTCGTTTATCTTGGGTGTTATACTCACAGCTGATTATAAATAATTACCGTCATAAAAATGGTGATTTAAGAACACACCTACTAAACACACATACATGCCACTTATAAAAACAAAATACCACAAATACATCTCACTATAACTGGGGCAATTTGAAAATAGACAAAGGATAAAATTTTATTGACATGAAAGATGGAAATCATTAACTGAAAAAAGGTTACAAATAACATGCACAATATAATACCATATTGTTGTAAAAAAGAAGAGTGCACATACAGATGTGTGTACATACATATGTGTATACATAGATGTGCATGCCTAAGAATAAAAGGCTAGACACTACAACGTTAGAAGTTGCAATCGGCCTGCTTAATGAAATTGCATTTACAATTTTTTGGCTTATCTGTATTTTCCAACTTTCTAAAACATCTAACTATGGCAACTGTAATCACAAAAATTTAAAAACTAAAATTAGGGCTGAGCACGGTGGCTCACATCTGTAATCCCAGCACCTTGGGAGGCCAAGGCAGGACATCACTTGAGCCCGGAGTTTGAGGCTGCAGTGAGCTACGATCACACCACTGCACTCCTGCCTGGGCAATGGAGTGTGACCCTGTCGCTAGAAAAATTTAAAAATTAAATTAAGTTAAAAATCTGAAATTAAAAAGAGTCATTATTATAAAGCGTAGATGCCAGGACAGCAAAGGGAAGAGGGTGGCCCTGCCAGGAACAATGTTCTGAGGACATTTATGAATACTTTGTCACCCCTTTCCCAACCAGGGGAGCAGGCAGGTGACAGAGGCTGACATTCTCCTGGGCTCAGAGCCATGGGGGATATGGGAGGGCAGTGACAGAACCTAGATGACAGGATGATTAAAAACTCAAATAGTACCGATTAAAAACTCAAGTAGTACTGTTATGTTGAGGTACTTGCACAGTTAAATGCCAACTTTTGTTTTAAGCAGTTACAGCAGAATAAGGATCTACACCAAAATTTAAGCATCTTGTAGAGTTAAACATGGTTTGTACCACCCTATAGATGTTGGGCAGTTTTTAAAAAATTACCCTATTATATACATATATTTATCATACATTTGTCATCACTAGACACTTCTCAAACATAAATATGACGTGAGCTTCAGAAATTTTTCTAGATCCATTCTGTTCTGTTACTCTTTTCTTTTTTTAGCAAAAACCCCACACTGATCCAACCATGAAAAAAAGATCTTGTCACTTTTTTTCATAGTCTACTTTTTCCCAATAGGTGGCGCTGTAATCCATGTAAAATGCTCCCAAGCTCCTTCGCGGACCCACCCTGTGCCAGTCAAAGCTCAGGCTCAACTCTGCTGTAAACCGGTGTTATGGGACAGGCAAATCAGGCCGAAAAGCATGTGCGACATGTCTCTGGATTATTTTATGGGAAAAGCCCAGAGAGGTGAGGTGATTTGCTTAAGATCACACAGCAAGTCTAGAACAAACTGTAACTTCTAGTTGGGACTTCTACCTTGGAGTTCTGTGCTTTCTTTGTGTTTTCAATTATGACATCTCACGTGTGCTCGAATCAAAACAAATTCCTATTTGTAGTAGGTGCGTAAAAGAAATATCCTCCTCTGTTATAAATGGTGCTTATTTCTTTCTCCCTCTTGTAGGAAAGAAAGTGTGATAGCATGGCCATAGAATGCTCTCTCTACAGGCCAAGAAGGATTCGTGTTAATCTTATCAGATTTCCCAAATTGAACATTTTGCTTTAAAAGTTTAGCCTGGAAAAAGGGAAGAGAAGAAAAAGGAACTAATACCTATTCAATGAGGAATAATTACCTATGAAGCAGATACCCGACTATAAGATGAAGACCTAGAATAATATACAAATGTATCCACATATTTCCTTAATCTATGTGGTTTCTTTTTTTTTTTTTTTTTTTTTTTTTTTTTTTTTTTTTTT